>NW_015536511.1:1061759-1082886 GCF_001515605.1 Sinocyclocheilus anshuiensis | reverse complement strand
AGAATAGGGCATTCTAAGTCAATATACTGCAGTATTTCCTCTCTCAATCAGTAGAAAATATGGTTAACACCCGGTCATGCATGAAAAAAAAATACCGTCATGTACTGTGAAACCGGTATAATTTTGAAAAATACCGTGATATAAATTTTTGGTCATACCGCCCAGCACTAATCTATTACAACACTTTCTTCAGTTAAAAAGTCCATCCCCTGTTGTCCTCTGACATCAAAATACAACGGCATATTCGGTTTAGAATTGTTTTGAACTGTACTCTCATTCTGACGGCACCCATTCACTGCAGAGGATCCACTGGATTTCTCCAAATCTGTTCCGATGAAGAAACAAACTCATCTAATCATCTTAGATGGCCTGAGAGTGAGAACATTTTCAGCGAATTGTTATTTGTTGGGGAACTATTCCTTTAATATTCATGAGCTACTAAATTCATGTAACAACATCACAACCAGAACAGCTTCCAAACAGCTTCAACACTGTCCCCCACCACATTTTAATAAGAAGTGACGCCCATGCACACCACTCAACCTACCAAGACGGAGTCGAGGCCAGAAAGACACATTTTCTCATACTAATAGCTATGCAGCCTCTCTATAAACCCTCTCAGAGATACAGGCTGAAATGAGTCGAATACCATTTTAGAGTAATTTACATCAAAGTGCATGGTGTTCAGTAGCGGCTCTGAACCCCAGAGGAGATGGGCACATCTGACCTCACGTTTAATTGCGCAAAGAGCATATACTGCCTTAGCGCAATTACAGTAGTATGCGTCCAGTGTGTTTTGTATAAATGTGCTTCCGTGTCAAATAGAGAGTGAACTTAGGCAAGTACAAGAACTGTATCCCTTATTACAGCACAGACCAAAAGGAAAGTCTTTTGTTTTTCTTTTCAGCAAAACACATACTAATGATGGCAGAAGTACTCCATTGAATCTATTTACAGATATTTCACAGTTAAACCTCAAGTTTTTATTTGCAGTCATCCAGTGCATAAGTAAACAGTTTTTCTTCAGCTTATTATTATTATGCAGTACATGCAATCATCTGCGCCTGTTTGTTACCAAATTGTGTGTCTGTTATGTGTTTGGCTGAAATACACAGTAGTATGAATGTGGGAGTTAACACTACAGCGCAATTAGTAATGGGCATTAGCTGCATCAGCTTTGAGACCGTTTGGATAAAAAAACTGCTCAAACTCTTTATTTCTCCATTTTACTTGACACTTCATAAATGCTAACTCATTTATAGTGCAGACAGGGTTTGCACTAACCCTAACTCTAATCACACAAGCAAGAGTGCAGTAATCACAGTCAAACTGATATTCAGAACAATGCCATGATTGCGAGTGTGCTATTTATTTCATGAAACGGTTTAATAAATAAAAAATTAATATTGAATAACTTGTTTCAGTAGGATTTTTTTGTTCATTCGGGTGCATTACATTGATCAAAAGTGACAGTAAAGCCTTTACATTTTTATAATTCATCAAAAAAATTCCCGAATTTTTTTTTTATTCAGATAATTTGTTACATTATACTATAACTGTTTACTATAACATTTTCACTGTTTAACAATAATAACCTATAATAGTATAACGTTTCACAGATACTACACGGCATGAATATTTTCATGACAATTAAACATAATTATCAGTAGCCTGAAATATTAACTGTAATGTGGAAAAAAAAAACATTGCTTGAAATGTATATTTGCAAGTACAGTAAGTACAATTGTGAGTATATCTTGAGGTACTGTAGTATTTGTTGAACTGAATTTATGAATTTATTTAAAAGAAGTATCAACATGTCCTAACAGGAACACAGGAAAGTATTATTGTACAATGTTATAAATACTGTATATATATATATATATATATATATATATTAGAGATGAAACGATATTAAAATCTCACAATACGATAATATCGCGATATGAAGTCCACGATGCACTATTTATTGCGACATAAAAAAAAAGACAAATCAAGAATTGGAAAAAAAAAGAACATTTTGTACATTTTAAAGTTAAATTATTCTATCTAATGTACTTTGAGAGTTCAAAATTAAGAGCTCCAACCCATGATCTTAACTAAGAAAACTTAATTCAGAAATACGTAAGTGAATTGACTTGTACCTGAACTTTAAAGGGGACTCTCTTTTTATTTGTGATATACTGTCTGAGTCTAAATTACATTCAAACTGGTGTTTTGGGAAGCCAAGCAAATTAGAATATAATAATAATAATAATAACAATGACAGTAATGGCCATATATTGTAAAACAATTGCACTGTAAAATACATATTTCATAGGTATATTATTTTTGCTTTACACTACAGTAGGGAAATTACAATACTTCTTTCCTAATTTCTACACTTGAAAGTTATATTTTGAATTTGCTTGATATTTTTGTTTGATATTTTAAACTGCATTTAAACCGCTAGCTGTCAGCAATTCATACCGCACATTTAAGTTTTATTTTGATGGAAACGGCAGTATAGCTTTTATTTTGAAGGAAAACTCCAGCTTCAGTGAAAACAGGCTCGCAAAAATCCATCTCACTACAAATCTAGTGAAATACTGTAATCATCTGCTGCGAAAATAAAGCCTAACTGGTGGCTATTGCATTCCCAAACGTGCGCTAAACTCGCAGCACATGCAGTAATGGAGTTCACAGCATTCATATATGTGTGTGTGTGTGTGTGTGTGGCCTTAATTTACTGTACATTTTCTCCCCTTTTTAAAAATGAAATATGCCTTGGACATTCATTCCTTCTTTGGGAGATTTATCCAATTTAAACCAGTTTCAAAGATAAGCAAAGTTTTAAGAAGTGTAAAATATTGCATTTAGGGAAAGATAGAAATACTGATCCAAGTAAAAACGCAGCTTCTTCAAAACACTTTTTTTTTTCAATGCTCTTAACAGGGTCTGTGCCATTATGGCACATGCCGCATCTTTAATTAGTTTTGCACTGCGAGTTACTTTTGTCTCCTTAGAAAAGAGTGACTTCCATTTGCTTTAAAGTACTGGCATGGAAAACAAGACATGGAGATGTGAGAAATAACGGAAACCCTGACATGAAGTTTCTGTAAAAGCCTCTTTGAAGACTCCACATGAACGGGTCATGTGAGCAAGTGTGTGTCTGCGGTGTTAAGTCTCCTGAATGAAGGTCTGACCCAGTTGGAGAGTGTCTGAGGTGTTGCTAAGTAACTACTCAAACGGGTCATGCACAGGAGCTGTGGCGAACACCATATGCGGCCACACCGGGGTGTTTATAACACCCTGCCACATCATTCCATGTTTGTCTGATTTCTTTTATGTTTATTCCTATCCTTCCTACCTATCTTAAACTAAGTTACTCTTCTAACATAAACTTATCCCGTCCATTTACACTCAAAGTATTTTTAGCCAAAAATCCCTGAAGATACACTACAATAACTAGCTTTTATTGTTTACAAATGACATAATTAGTGAAAACAACATTAATTTAATCAGAATTCATTTGCAACTATTACCAAAGTCTTTTAAGAATTTACTCACTTTTTCACTGTTAATATTTCATTCCTCTAAAACTTAGTGGACAAAACACAAATAAAAGCACAGCAGTGCCACTGAATTTCATTAATTGCACCCTGCTGCAATGCTTAGAAATGAAAGAGACAATAAATGGAGACAGAAACGGATATTAATATCTTCTAATGCAAAGAGCGGCAGTATTAAGTGTATGCAAACAAACCATCTCTAATATAATAACCACCAGACTCTGAAAATGCATGCAGACACTTTAGTGTCTGGTATTTGGCTGGCCCTGATGTGAATTCTGCGGGTACTATAATCAAAGTACCCAATGAACGCAAGAAGCCTTTTTACGTTCCTACTGTGTGCGCAAAGGAGAATCTAATCAACTTGCTACCCACAAAACAGCAGGGTGCTCCGATTTCATATTTACTCGCAAAGCTGAAACAACCTCATTAAAGTGTTACACACTAATTTAACTGTGAAACAAAAGATAAATGAATGTACAAGGGAGACATCTTTATGGATCTTAATATGTTCCAGGAAAATCGGATGACTGCTGGAGGCCATGGCGATCAAAAACATGTCATTTATTTTAAGAAGTCATTTTGTCTTGTGAAAACTATCAGCGTTACGTGAACACCGTTCATGTTAATGTCAATACACAGTACTGCAGGTTTGGTTGACACCTGCTGTTTAAAATGTTAACCAGTGCATGACACTTACGAATAGAGTTTCCATGCAAATTCTAAATGGCATCATAGTGTAAAGAGAAACAAATAAAATCACTCTTAAGTTACCTGACATAACTATTTTACAGTGTACTGACAGACCTGACCAAAACCGTCAAAGAAAGTTTTCTGTTCACCAGTTAACAAGCTTGTGAACCAAGATTAAAAAAAAAATCCAACAAAATATATATCAAAAAGCAAAGAAAATATCACAAAACAACAGTATAACGGACATAAAAGTCTTCATTTTGAAAGCGAGACATAAGGGCAAATACTGAAAGCTGACAGCAAAGTAAAGTTCAGTCTGAAATCTTTCCAGAGCTTGCTCATGGGACATTTCATGACATATTTTTTAGTCCGAGGGATAACTTTGAAGAGAGAAACAGATATTGCGGGGCCGAAAGGAAACAGTAGAAATGTTCAGAGTTACACTATCCTTTCATTTGACTGATCTGTGACAACTTTACGGACAATAAATCTAACAAAAACCAAACCAATCACAGCTCATCTATTCCTCCTAAGAGTGAACAAATCACTAATAAGGTCATTATCATCAGTCATCTGACAATTATAAGCACATCGAGAGTACAGTAACAACACAACAAAACTGTTTAAAGAAAGAAAGTCCAATGCTAAAAAGTTCTCCAACACAACATACAGTAGGTGCGTGCAAACACGTTTGTGAACTTATTTAGGGTTTCCAACCAGCTTTTGACTAATGATTTCTATGAATTTTATAATTACACGATAATACTGTAGAAACTGCTCTCACAATATCTCAGTGTATATTCTCTTTAAAAAAATGCATGACTTTTTAAAATGTTGCATTCGTTTCAAAGACTTATGGATATGTGGAAATCACTAATTATTTATTTTTCTCAGATTTTTCATGACTGTAGAAATCCAAACATCTGGGTGAATATCTATGCATGTTCACAGTGCAGGCATGCCACCATTTCTGATCGTTTTAGTACCAGCTGCGCAACCCTAGTATCATTTATGCCGATACAGAGATGCAGTATGATATAAATCGGCACTTGCAGTGTTTTAACAAGTGTATCATCAGCGCACACCTTGCTTCAGGTGGGACACATGCAACTCTCAGAGCAGCTGTAATTGCATTGATAAGCAGCATGTTCAGCAGAAATCAGACCGACTTACTCTGGATGTTTGCGAGAAGAGAAACAGCCCACTCCTGCCTTCCTCTTCTTCCGTGCGTAAAGTGATGCTGTTTGCTCACGGAGTGTCAGATAGTGACAGGTTTTCTTGAACAAAGCCAAACATGGATAGAGAAAGAAACCCTGACGCCTCAATCCCGCAAGCTCGCTGTATCTCTACAGGACGCGCCGTTGCGCGCGGCAGCGCATCCTTCAAATGTGTACGAGGCGCGCGATCTCCTCCTCCACCTCGCCGGCTGTGGTCCAAACCTCACCTACGATTCCTCCTCAGACGCCTCTCTCCCTCCCTTTCGACTGAAGCGGTGTGAAACAGAGAGAGAGGATGCGCAGTTGCTGGCGGAGCGTCGCGTACTGGAGTCTCGGGCTGTGAGTGACTGTTTGAAGCAGCTCTCGCGTCTCTCGCTCGTCCTGAATAATAAAAAAAAACTGCGCGCAAATGCAAGCACGCACACCTAACAGCCGACTTCATTCAAATAAAATGCCGTTTGATGTTTTCGAATGCACTTATAAAGAAACGCACCATCCCGAATTTCTACATTTTTATTTCGATTTCTACGTAAATGTAGTTATAGAAAAGCTCTGTCTACCTAGTCGCTATTAACTCAGTTATAAACTTTATTAAACTAGCTGCCAGCTATGGTACTGAAACAAAACGTCTTGTAACCTACTGTATAAATTCCCCTGGGGATTTAAAAAAATAATAATAAAAAAGCTTAGGCTACAGCTTAAACCGCGGTTAGCTTAATGGTTTTAGATGCTCATCTAGCCTGGCCAAGCACACAAAATCTTTCTAAAGCCAGTTAAGACCAGTGTTGGGGGTAACTCATTACAAGTAACGCGAGTTACAGACCAGCATTTTTTTTAACAATGTTTAGGGTTCTTACTTGTTATTTTCTACTCATGCATAACTTTGAGTTTATAAATATGAAAAATGTACTACTAAATAATTAAGCTACTGCAGTAGGTTTATTGCAGTAGCGAAATATAGCCTAAGCGTAAATAGCATATGGTATATATAAGCATAAATAGCCTTTTTTAGCCGTCAGAAAACATACCAACCATTTTTTTACAGTCAAAACCAAAGAAACTCTTGCAATATTAATTGATATTGAGTCAATACTGCATTAAACAAAATAGTTGTATGTGAATACAATTATTTGTTACAAAATATTAAATGCTTCTTGATTTTTATTTCCATTTAAACATAATTATATAAACTTATAATAATTGGATAATAAATACATACCTGAATGAATAGTTAACTGTATGAAATAGTTCATTCTTCTTGATTTCTATTTCATGTAAATATTACTATAAACATTTTAAACTTAATTTAAAATAGAATTGGATATTAAATACCTACTATCGAATAGCATATTGATTGTTATAAATATTTAGAATAAGTATACATTTTTTGACTTCCTCATTTTAGTAAATGCTTCATTTTTAGTTCTTCAGTCAGAAACCACTTTTTTTTGTACAAAATGTTTCACGTTTCTTATGGTCAGAAACCCATTTAATCATAGGAAAATATAACTACAAATATGACACATTGCAGATATTTGTTGACTAAATCCAGTTAGATTGAAATAAATGACAATTTACTATTCAATACGTTAATACCACCTTATATTGTAGTGCTAAACTCAATATTTGCTAGAAATTCAATTCAGTTCAATTCAAGTTTATTTGTATAGCGCTTTTCACGATACAAATCGTTGCAAAGCAACTTTACAGCAAATTAAGTTTCTACAATATTTAGTAGTAGCTTATCAGTGGTGACTGTCAGTTAATGTACATATGGCAGAAATGTACGGAAAAATCAATTAAGGACGTAATCAAACAGACGATGAACACTATTAACAGCAATTAACATTTATATTAACACTATTAACTATTAACTATTAACATATGCACAACTTAATTAACAACTATTAGCATTATTAACATATGATGCAATCAAACTTATAGCAAAATGTGGTAGTTCTGTATGTTGTTTCAGGGTTGGCATCATCTGAGGTCCTCTGAGGGGTTGGCATCATCTCTTCTCAGGTGTTCTGGATCCAGACTGAAGCTTGTGTAAATCCTAGTTAGGGATGTCAATCCCATGGCAAAAACAGAGAAAGAAGTAGAGACATAATTAGTATAGCTGCTGTTCCAACCAAGCAAAATGTATTTGTTTAACCCAAACTAAAGAATAATAATGTACATTTGTGCGTGCAGAGACTGTAAAATTGGGGTAATATGATCATATTTTCTTGACCTGAAATGAATGTGAACTGAGGTGTGAACTAATGCTATCTGGAATGAGAGAGTTTACATAACTGATTTTATATACATTCAATATAGTTTTGAGAAAGCATTTCAGTCTTTTAAAACTTATTTGGCGTCTTCACTATCTTAGACTGGCTAAATGGATCAAACAAGTTTTCTGTCTTCTTGTACTCCCTGACTCTTGTTTCGAGACCTCTCATTTTGTATTAAATCAGCATGTTATGTTTATTCATCTCTGTCAAGTCTGTCTCTTTTCTCTTGTCAGGCACAGTCTACCCCTCCGCAATAACACTGAATAAGTCACAGACGCGGGCCTTGAGGGTTCTATCTGTGCATCAGGATGTTTTTTCCTCCGCTTGAGGAACACGATCATGCTCTAATTAAAACACCATTAATAGAGCAACAAAAATGCAAACACACACTCTGAGATCCAGCTCTCTGGAGTAACCTTCACAGCTCATGTTTAGCACTGACACTGCATTGCATTAATCCACCTAAAGCAAGTCGCACGATCAGACACTTTCATACGAAAGGAACTGGTATGATCTTCATGCCAAATTAAACCCAACAGACAGAAACAGAGTGAAAGAGTGGCACTGTTTGCCACCGGCTCCCTGTTGACACCGTCAGCGTAGATTTTCTGTAAGACCAGATCATAAAGCTTTGAGCACAATCCTCTAATATATCCCAGAATTATGCTTTAATAAATTAAACAACTGTCAGCAAAAGCTAACGTCTACACAAACCCTTCATTAAGGCCACAAGAAAGGCCACATCACTAATCAAAATGTCTCATCTCAGATCCGAAAGCTTAAAAACAGATCCATAATCTCATTTCCATAAAGCTTTCTGTTGTAATTTGCAGGCTTATTCATTAAGCACATTGATCTTTGTTGTCAAGAAGTCTTGTGCTCGTGCATGCAGCCAATCAGTTTGAAATATTGAATATGCTTGTGTCTTCTCAAAAGCGTTGGTCTAAAACTCTGGGTTCAGACAGATTAAGTCAAACATCTGTTGTTTTCCTCGCCAGACATTCGACTGCATGCATTATTGCTTTTGGGGGATGTTACACTTCGCTGGCTCTTTATTATGACTTGTTCTGTATGAGAAGGATGTGCAAAATGCTCAGCTCCTCTGGGCGGCAGGATCAATGTTTGGCCTCTGGGGGAGCTGTTATCCTTTTATTGATACAAGTGATTCTGAGGTGGGCTGCACTTTCCACATCTCTGCATCTCTCATGGCTAATTTGTATATATTGGGATACTTGGGTACAGTGTTCTGTGACGCCAGTCAACAAACTAATGCACTGAAAGGGAGAAAACTCCAAAATAATAATGTTTCAAGCAACATAATTGTTTGTTCATCAGGTTTTTTTTTAGGTAATGCATATTTAGAGGCCTAAAGCTGCAGAAGAAATGAATGTATTCTCGGCTAGATGACCTATAGAGAGCAAATGGTAAAAATACCATCTCTCGTCCTCCTAGGCTCAGCCGCTATAACTGTCTGAGAAGTAGGAGTCTCTGTTTCCATCATTAATTAAACAGAAGTCTCTGCTCTGCTCTCGGCCCTGTGTGCATTAGCTCCATTTCACACTGGGTGCGTTTATTCACTCTTATTCAGCAAAGTGTGTTCCTCTAAATAACATTTCCAGCTTACAATCACTTTGAAGACGCACCCTTTCATTTGACAGGTTTCGTCCTACTCTGTATGTGTTCAAGCACTGTAAAATTTGATCTTGTTTTTTTTTTTTTCCAGGGCTCATCAGTAGATAGATGTTTCAAAACCTCCCTTTGTTTTACCTTAGAAATCCAGGAATTTAGTTTAAGTAGAGCATGTTTATTGGTGTTTATTTTCAGCTTCTATTTGAAACTTCTCAATACAGATACCAGAGCTCAGCTTATACACTTATGTTAGTGATTAGAGGTTTAAAAAAAAAAAAGTTTATGAGTTTTTAATATTTTTCTCAAAACTACATGAGCTGACTTTTTTATGGTCCCCTTTAAACATTCTATTGACTATAAGAAACTTTGTAACTACTGTACACGTCAATTAACTCTCATATTATTAGTAGACTGGTTATGGTTAGGGTTATTAATAGAATACGTTGGCATGTACTTTCAAACATACTTATAGTAAGTATAATATGTTTTGGAGGACCATCAAAATTAGTATTAGCTTTTATATATACTGTGTATATATATATATATATAGTTATTTAGTTAGTCAGTTAGATTATTAGGTATTTTTTTCGAGTGCAAATTGGTGGATGTCCTGCCTCATAATGGCTGAAGAGAAACTATAATTTAGTAGTTCTTTATATTTTTAGACATGTTTCTCTAGTGTTTTGTTCAGTATCAAAGAGAACCAGGTTCAAGACCCAATCTATTATGTAATTGTTATTTATTTATTTTTGCAATAAAATTGCACCTAGACTTGAAAGCCAATGATCACTATGGCATTTTCATTGCACGAAAAAGGGAAGAGAGCTTTGACATTTGGATAATAACTCCTTTTTGTGTTCTACAGGAGGGAAAAAAAGTCACATTAATTTAGAGCGACATGAGGGTGGGTAGATAATGACAGCATTTACAGTTTCACTGGACTTACCAAATTGGAATATATTTATATACAAACTGAATTTTGTTTGTCATGAATTTGACTGAAATAGGATGATAAATCCTATTTAAAAAGTATTTGTAAATTTAAGATTTTGTTATTGTACAGTTGGGTGAACTTAATCTAAAATTACACTAGGTTAAGTAAAACTAAAGATAAACTGAATCGTCCAAAACAGGCTGAAAATATTGCCAGTGAGGACTTTGTGTACACAGGTAAAAGTTGCTGAAGTGTCATGTCTTTGTGAGAGTGTGGTGATAGAACCCAGGGGCAGCAAGTGGAAGATTGCAGGTTTTAACTTCACAAGGACCATAAACGATGACCTTTTTGCCCTTGATCAACTCCCTTGACTCAAGAGGTGTTAATCAAGGGGGACCGAACCTGTAATAAGTGTACTGTAAAGAAACTATCCCAACAGCAGGGTGCCAATGTTTGTGCCAACTGCCTCATTGATTCAGGGCTGAGAAAAAAAAAAAAACTGGCTCCATGGCCATATATATATATATATATATATATATATATACTGTATATACTGCATGGATCTTAGTAATTTGAACTGGAGCAGCATGCGATGACAAAAATTCTGAATCAAATTACTTTGGATGTAGAAACACATTTGAAAAATGTTTTCAAAGCTTGTAAGACTTAAACAAAGAACATAATTGTGTACATAGGCAGTTATATTACTGGCTTTCTTTGCACATTTTGGATCCAAGAGAGGTTCTCATATCGATGTACATATATATAATATATATATATAATTTGTTTTTCAGAAATTTTAATTGTTTATTTATTTAGAATTTTTTATATTTAAACTACAATTCAAAAATAGCAAACAAATAAATACACTCAAGAAAAATGTGACTGTGGAATTATCATAAAGCTATTGTAAATCACTTTGGATGCAAGCTTTTGCTAAATGACAACTTACTTATGTATACCATCACTTTGCATCAAGTCACAGGTAAAGTAATCAGACCCCTGGAGATTTTTGTTTAATTAAACGTTTGAATGGAAAATCGATGCATAGGCCCATATATTGCTCTATCAGAAATTCATCATTTAATATTTAATCCAATCGTCTGTTTTATGAAAATCAGTCACTGTGACTCGCTCCAGCACTATGAACCTCATCAACTGCTTCTCCGAATATTGCTGAAATAAATTTCCATGGTCATCTTTGTCTAGTGCAGGTAAAATAGCTGGAGGCAATTAAATACTCACTCGGGGTAATGCATCTCTCCTGTTTAGAGAGAGTGATCCTTTACCTCGGTCTCATGTAATTAGCAACAAATCACAATCTCTTAGGGTTTTTGAAATCCACTTACTTTCTCATCAGCTCTTTCAGACAGTAGAGACGAGATGTAATCAAGGCTCTCATCTACCACTGCTACCTGATTTTAACATCACAAAATGACTTTTCCAAGAGTGAGTGTTAACAGGTCTTGTGAGAATAGGCTGTTGGACTTAAGTACAGGTGGGCCAAATGGCACTAGATATGAAATATCACTTAAAGGGGTCATATGCTGCGATTTCAAGTTTTCCTTTCTCTTTGGAGTGTTACAAGCTCTTGGTGCATAGATAAGATCCCTGAAGTTGCAAAGACTAAAGTCTCAAAACCAAAGAGATATTCTTTATCAAAGTTAAGACTCTGCCACGCCCCCCTAAAACGGCTCGTTCTAACACGCCCCCACATATCTACCTCACTATGTGGAAATATTTGCATAATGCGCCCAAATGTGCACGCAAAGAAAGAAGGCGTGGTTTCAGTAACCACAGTTAGTGTTGAAGCAGCCATGTCAGGGAGACGCTGTGTGTTTCTAGGCGAAAGCAAAAGCACTTTATTTGGCCTTCCGAGAGAGAGAGAGAGAGACAGCGTCACATCACAGTAGAGTCAGCTGTCTTAACCACGGCTTGTGTACTGCATCATTTCTGTGTCTGTTCCCCTTTCGGGCTTGAACTGATGGTAAAACTAATGACATTATTTACTGTCTTTACATTTATTTTGAAAGCTGAAGCTCGTGATTATGGTAAGGGGCGTTACATTTCCGACGAGTGCTTGTGGTGTTCGGCCAATCACAATGCACTGGGTCAGCTGGCCAATCAGAGCAGACTGCGCTTGTCGGAAGGAGGGACTTTGTAGAAAACGAAGCGTTTGAGAGAGGCGGGACATAGAGGACCTACAATAATTTACAGTATTTGAAAAATAATGTGTTTTTTTTAACATTAAAGCATGTCAACATATTCTTTTACACCAAATACACCAAATAATGATCTTTAAAAAAGCATCATATGACCCCTTTAATGGAATAGTTCACCTAAAATGATTTTGAAACTCACGTGGTTTCAAACCTGGACGGTACTATTTTTTTTTCCCTTTAAAAATAAAAAGAGAATTTTTGATGAAACCCATGTCGCTCTTTTCCATAAAATAACAGTTCATAGTGAAGGCAGCTCTCAATCAAAAAAGAGACTTACATGCTATATTCCAAAAGATCAGGTTTCTGCCTAACATGCTTTTTTATATAAAGAATGAGAATAATAAGGTTGAAATGACATAAGGTTGAGTAAATTATTACTTTTTTTAGGTGAACTATTCCTTTAAGCTGTCTTAACCCAGCTGAGTTAAATCAACCCATTTTACTTTCATAATCTGACACATTTTGGAGTGTAAAATCAAGGAGGAAAGAAAGAAAAGAAAAAAAAAATGTAGGCCAGGACATGATTTCATCCATCTGGAATTGATTGGATCATGAAAGTGTTCTCTCTGACAGGTGGTTGGTGGGGAGGGGTTGAAAAGTAAAAGCAATCTAAAACGTTTATTATGTATTACTACATTTTTAGGAAAAAATATTAAAGGGGGATGCAACAAATGCCTCGTTTATAATGGGTTTTCATGTTTTTGTTTCGTTGCTCTGGCCGGGACACGGCATTAACAGTATGGTGAGGGGTGTAACATTTCCGTGACACGCTTGAGGTATTCGGCAAATCACATCGCACTGGATAGCTGGCCAATCACAGCACACCTCGCTTTTCAGACCGATGAGCTTTGTAAAAATCGGTGCGTTTCAAAAAGGCGGGGCATAGAGGAGAAACAATAATGTACAGTATGTGGAAAATAATGTGTTTTTTTAACTTTAAACCGCATAAACACATTTCATCACACCAAATACAAAAAATAATATTCTTTTTAGCAGCATCATATGACCCCTTTAATGATTATTTTGGATTGTTACACATCTGGAATGCACATCTGGACAAACTGAAAAATACTTATAATATCTGTTACAGCCAATGATTTGTACAGCTTTATTTTTCCAAATTATATATATATATTTTTTCAAACACAAATACATTTATACAGCGTAAAAAGATCATTTAGTATAAAGACCATATTTGACCAATATATTTTGATTGGCCACAAACTAAAAATTAAAAAAAAAAAAAAAAACTCAGAGGACATAAGATTTATGTATTTATTTATAATTAATAGCAGACCATTTAAGATAGCATACACGTCAAATTTATAAATGATTTCAACTCAAATCGATATTTCTTGTTTACATGTAGTAAGAAATAATACGACATATTGTACAGTCAGCCGGTCGTTATCACAAAATACATCTTTTCAGAGTGAAACAAGGGTGATTAAGTGATGACGACCGACTTACTGTACATTTATAGGAAATGTGCACCAATGAACACCAATAATTCACTGACTGACATTGAAAAGTAAATAGAGTCAGTTTACAAGTGACAAGTGTCATAGAAATACAGTGTTTTCTTCGCTTTTTTACTGAAACTCATACTTCATATTATGATCACGTTCCACTACTAGGCATGTTTGGTTATAGTCTGCCGGCGGTGCGAAAAGCAGGCCCCTCCGTTTCCTCCTGTGATATGAAAACCGTGTGTCTCCTCACCTCTGAATTGTCACAAAAGCACTGACATCTGTGGCTTACAGATGGCTTGTGATGATGTTGCGGATTACTGACTCGCTGCTTTTCTATGAAAGGGAACCGAAAGGAGAAAATTGTAAGTCCTTTCTGTTTGAATGAGCAGAGAGCCTTCTAGGGAGAGACAGATGTTAATTTATCTCCATTACCCACTCAGGGCAAGCCATCTGAGGTGCACTGCTCTGCAATTGACTGCGACGCTGCTGCATGTAGCGGTCTCAGAGGCGGTGAGGACTATCTGACTGAGCCTTTCAACCACATCACTTCAATTCCACATTCATCTGCTGTGGTTAATTCAATGGTCTGATGTCACTTTAATCAGAGGTTTGCAAAGGTAACTGTTAGAACCTCCTGGTCCGGGTATGTTGCATTCATTTGTTTTTTGATTTAACATTGAAAGCAGAAAAATTAGAAAAGCGAATAAATAAGATTTCGGTTTGATTTTTTTGTTTTAAGTTCAGGGCTTTAAAATAAACAAGCGACTTGATTATGCGATGTCTACATGTGGGTGGGAACTCCCCTTTAGCCAAAGATCAAACCATGCCGTCATCAGTTCTTCCCCAGTTCCATGCAATGGACTATTATAGCTGCATAGATTCCAATATAAAAAAAAAAAAAGCATGAACACAACATGCACGGACCTCAAACTACATGTCAATGCTTTTGTTTTAGAATTTTAAAATGCACATGAATTTCAGAATGTTTCAGTATTTGGAAAGTCCCATTTTGCTTTAATGACAGCAAAGTACATCTTGAGGTTCTTTCCAAAGGATAAATCAATGCAGAATATTAAATAGTCACTCATTTAATATGACTTTTTTAAAACAATAGTTCAACCAGAAATGAAAATTTGCTGAAATTGTATTCATCATACGGTCACCCAAGATGTAGATGAGTTTGTTTCTTCATCAGAACAGATTTGGAGAAATGTAGCATTACATCACTTGCTCACCAATGGATCCTTTGCAGTAAATGGGTGCCATCAGAGTCCAAACAGCTGCTAAAAACATCACAATAATTTACAAGTAATCTACACGGCTCCAGTCCATCACTTAATGTCTTTTGAAAAGAAAAGCTGTGTGTTTGCAATAAACAATTTCATCATTAAGTTTTTAATTTCAAATGTCTAGAATACAAGTCATTTATCCATAATATCTAGGACAGAAATATGCACAAATCAAGCATAATTTACAAGTGAAAACCATCTAAAACAGTTCTAAATAAATATGTTGGTAGATTTTGATGTGAGAGTGCAACGGGGGATGGACATTTTCACTGTAGGAAGCATTATTATGGATTATGGACTAAAAACATCTTAATGGTGGATTTGTTTCTTACAAACATACAGCTTTTCACTTCACAAGTCATTTATTGATTGATGGAGTCATGTGGATTACTTGCGGATTATTCTGATGTTTTTATCAGCTGTTTGGACTCTCATTTTGACGGCACCTTTCACTGCAAATCTGTTTTGATGAAGAATCAAAAGCATCTTGGATGGCCTGAGAGTTCGTTTTTTTGTCCTTTAATATTTCTCAAAATCCTAAAACTTTATTTCCAGGTTTATTACATTATGAATCCCACATTTTAATTGTGGACTGTATATATAGAAGCCCCCTTTTAGAACATTACTGGAGTTGAGCACATTGTTCAACTCAGCAGGTGCTTCTTTGGACACTAGCTATTTTCAATTGTTTGCCACAAAGTTCATGGCATGGATGCATTAGCCCTGCATGCATTTGAAAGTACAGGATGCAATTAATGGGTATACAAAAAGACTGTTCAGCACAGCCAAAGTTCAGCGTCTGGAACAATTGCACTCTTAACAGCAGCAAGCACTGCTGTTCACTAATTACGCTGGTTTCTATTATTCTCAAATGAATTCAGCTAGAGCCCTAATAATAAATGCAAAAGATAAAATAAAAAGAATAATTAGAGAAAGGTAATATAGGTATTGTGGGTGCATTAGCATTAAACAATAACATTGCACAGTGCAGACTGTAGGCTACCTACCAGATACAGAATAATGCATACAAAATACTTAGAAAACTATATACCATATAATAAAAAAAAAAATGTATGCACAGTTTTCATGTGTGCAGTTATTGCAAATATAGTATACTGCACAGTGATTCACAGGTATTATTGCACAGGTGTATTCTTACCAAAAGTAAGAGGTGCCTATGCGCATGTTGGAAACACCTAATTACCTTTTATAAATAAGATCAAGAGAAATGCAAATTATGATTGCAGTGCAGAATATTGATTAATAAAGACTTATTTTTGCACAGTTTCATGCACAGTAATATATTATGACCTCAAAACACTTTTACCCTAGTGCATGATTTGTATACTAATGTAATTTGAAATTTGCATCACATCATTTACTTTTCCAATGTAGTAAACTTGCTTGGTAGCTCACCTGGTACAGCATTGCTCATGATAAAGAGCGCCAAGTCTTTCAGCTCAAAGCAAGCAAAAATGGCATGGTTAAGTCATGTTTGCAACATGTTTGCTTCTGTTAACACTATTGGTTAGGTTTAGTGTAGGCCTTCAGATTTTCAAAAGTATGTGAAATATGTAAAGTTTGAGGCATAGACTCTTTAAAATACATCCAAGAGATTTACACACCGGTCTGTTATTGTGGGGACATTTCCACTTCCATAAACATGACACGGCACAAAACTAAACATGATTGGTTGCTTTACCTTTCAATCATATGGCCCCTTAGTGGTCCTTGGCCATTCAAAGCGGCCAAGGTTCCTCAGTCTGAAGGTCTGGCTACGTGAGACTAGGTTTAGTGTAGAGTTTAGTTTAGGTGGTTCATTATTTTCCAACGCAATAGAGCAGTAACCTTTTAGCGCCCCTCACCAGACATTTCTAAACAACCACAAAATGTACAAAAAGCAACGTGATAAAACATTTCACATTCATTTGTTTCGGATAAAACCGAACATGCTTTTAGCGCCACTTACTGGATATTTCACATAAGTTGTTTCACATTAAAAATATTGCTAATCGTGAAAGACGCAATGTAATATCCTTTTGCAGAAATCTCACCCCAGGCATGTTTTTTTCAGTGCGCCTAGACCGAATATAATATAATAATGTTTAAATATATTTTCACTACAATCTGTTAAAAACAGCAAATAAATAAATAAATACAATAAAGACAAATGTTCAACTCTAGGTGGAATTTCTGTAAAGATGATTAACCTTATTGACTTTCAAGCCCATATGAATTGCACTGACATTCAGCTAATGAGCGTCAGTGTAAGTCAGGGAGATGGAGTGAGAGGACTTACGAGAAAAAAAATGTCTGACGTCATGTTATCGCATTCCCTACAGGCGCAACAGAGATGAGGGACCAATCACTTCCCATCACCTGACAATGTTGCACTTGATAAGTGAGGCTGTATCTAGATTGGCGGAAGGGAGAGGTGAGGGATTGTGTAGTGTGTGTGTGTTTGAATGCGGCGGTAGAGGTTTAACCTACTGGTCTGTAGACCAGGATGTTTTTTTTTCTGACCACAGATGGCATCAGCAGAAGCAATGGCTTGGTCTGCCAGAAGCAACTAGTACTTTGGTTTGACACTCTGCGTTTATGTTGACTGTTGGGCGAGTGAGGATGTGGTTGTCTGACCCGACTCTTCCTCATTATGGATCTGTGATTGTTTGCACGGAAAAATGGCTGGAAGACACTTTAAACACATGACTGAACTGCAGCGGCAATATTCAAAGAGGACAATAAAATGTACACAGGCCTTTGCAAATGTATGTGCGTAAATACATTAATTTGTTTGTATTTTTGTGCATGCCTGTCAGAAAACATCAGCGTTCCAATGCGATCACGTTTCATCGTGCCATTTACATTGCTTTGTTCGGCAAGCTTGTGTGGGTGTATGTACAAAAGACTGCTCATGCATTCACAAACATATATCTAACTGATTTCTTACCCAGCCTTTTTACGGCACGCAGACTTCTGCAGACTCACCGTAAGGTTTTAGTGCAGATGGCGAGGTGCATTATCATGCCAGGGAAATGCGAGCAATTGCTCTTTATTGCAGAGCAGATGTTGACTGCATGGAAGTGGTATATTAATGGTAGATTGCCTCTTTTCATTGATGACAGAGGAAACATCTGTGGGACGGGGTATTTATGCAGGCGAGACATGATATAAAATCACTCTGCCAGAGATAAGAGATTAAGGGCCTGTTTGAAGCACGAACAGACGACAACAAAGTCAAATTACAGTTTGGATTAATCTGAGATTTCAAAAAGACGAGTGTAAATCTACTAATTTGAAGGGACTTTTAAAGGGAAACCAAAGGCGAAGTGACGTGATCAGCAAGGCTCTGCATCAAAGCAGGTGTGACCTCTGTCGTTCATCCATAACTTAGGCTGCGTTCATCTCTTAATAGTGGCTTTTGACCTATTGATCTGAGAGACACATGTACTCCCCTCAATCAGTGAGTCTGGCTGTAATATTGAGTTTAAAAAGACACTGCTTTTTAAAAGGATAGTTCACCCAAAAATGAAAAATTGGTGTCATTATTCACTCATTCTCATGTCACCTTTAACCTGTATGGATTTCTTTCCTCTGTGGAATATAAAAGGAGAGTTTTTGAAGAATCCTTCAGCATCCTGGCAACTAACGTACGTTTATTGCAAGTGAAAGTACATTTAAGCTAACAAGCTCTGAAATGACAAAAATGTGTGTATTAAAACCATTGTGCAGTAGTGCCAAAAATGCCTCAATTAACCTTTGTGAATAAGAGAATTACGGAAATAATATACTTTATACTTAAGTGCTAAATGATTGTAATGTTTTAGATATATTACACATTGTATTTGTATGTTTGTAATGATGAAGCTGAAATTTAGTAAATGTAAAATATATTAACTTTAAAGTACAGTTTTGAATAACAACACTACAGCTGAAATTATAATCAAGTACTTTACATTTGTTTAAGTATGTTAGTCAACACATCAAAATAAGTGTACTTATTTAAAGCGTGACAAAAGATAATTCAAACATGAAAGATTTAAAATGTACTTTAAAGTAAAACATTTTACAAGAATACAAAGTGCACTTTTTAAAAATTGTACTCTAATTACACTAAAGTGGCCTTTCATTTTAATAATACACAATCTGCAATTATTTTACTTTTTAAATATACTTAAAAAATGCAAAGTACACATTGAAGTGCACATTCAATACAATTAATTACACTTCTTTTTCACAAGAAAATGGTGAGAGTTTGGGGCAGGGCTTTGTGTTTGTCCAGCCACTGACAGATATGCTCATGAAACCTGTGTGAAAACAGTCATTATTCATTCTTGACTACATGCAGAAATTACGGTGTTATTTGAACAGTCAGTCAGTAGACAATGGTTGACATGACAAAATTAATGACTTGTGTTTCACTGAGTATGTCAAGAAGCACTGATGGATTCACTGAGTCAGTGATTTGTTAGATTGACAAAAATAAAAATTATGAGGTTTTTTTGTTAAAAAATAAGGAATGAATCTTTCCTACACTGGGTTTGCTGAATGTCTGTTGTTGAATGCCACCAATAACAAATAAACAAAAAGCATAATTTAATTGGTCTTCTAGTATTTAATGGCTGGATTTCAAATAAGACCTGGTTTGCAATCCCAAACTCTATTTATTTTTTCCCCTTGTCCAATATTCCAATATTCAACACAAATTTCCACCTAATTCCCACAACTCACTTTTCCTCAAAAGGCTTTAATAGGACATTAATAGGACATTACACAAGCTAACATTTTATCTTCAAGTATTTAAACAGAATACACTATGACCATTTTCAATCAAGTGTTTCAGCAACTAAATACAGTAAAGCCGTTTGCACCGTGCTCTTTTGTCACTTAATACTTTATTTTGGTGCATCAATCTATTTATTTATTTTATGAAACTGCAGCAAATTAATTATGATTAATTACAATTATTTATATCAGCTGCCAGTAACTGTAGCAGAATTAAATTGCCATAAACCAATATGTTCGTCCAGCGAACATTCAGTGTAAGTTCATATCAACTCTAGGAAAGGATATTTCCATGGCCACAGAAAATACTTTCATACAGTATTAATGCATTAGAGCATGTAGTAAGGATCAAAATCGTAAAGAGACATTAATTTGCAAGGCAGAATCAGAAACTCATGTAATTTGTGCACAAGAGTTTTATTAACTAAACACTAACACAAACTAGTCTAACAAACATGATGAACTCCAAAAAGATGTTATTCTGACTCTGTGGTGGTCGGGAGAGTTTTCTCCCAGATGAAGATGATGAAGAGCGAAGAGAGACGTCAGCTGAGATCCAAGAATAGTTGGTGAATGTAAAGACAAGGCCGAAGCCTGGTGCAGGCTTAAGAGTTGCAGAAGCGTTCTAGCACACATCCTCATCTTCTCAGAATCTAACAGAACTGCAGACTAACTGAGGCGGGTCACTGATGTGAGAGCTTTATCTCCTATTGAGCTCACACCTCCGGGAGGTCACAGAGCCAATGGTGACACACTTTTGGAGGGAAAGTCTTAAGACTCTTTGTCTTAGAGCATGGTATTTTGCATATGTAATTCAATTGGGTGCTGATGCAAAATTACTAAAGATTCTCAGAGCACTAATATGTTGCTGCCGTGTGTTTTGAGTTTGAGCTCCGTCAAGTTAATTCTTTATCGTCTATTTTTTATCTTAAAATAAATTTTATACACCATCATTTTCGTTTCTATAACGTGTGAATATATACCCTATCGTATTCTACAACAAAAACAATCAGAGCGCCTTGTTATCACTAGTTCTATTTTGATTTCCCGAGTCCG
>NW_015536511.1:1035091-1061588 GCF_001515605.1 Sinocyclocheilus anshuiensis | reverse complement strand
CATATAGGTAAGATTACATGAACGAGTGGTTCTATCATAAGCATGCATAAAACAGTATACAATACAAAAGACAATATACAAGAACAGTAACAACATACACAATGACCTGAAGGATATGTTTTCATTCAAAGAAAGGTTTTCCTATGAATTAATTAGAGAAGAGTCCATTTTGCTGTGCATTATGTGTCTTTCCTATGGAAAATGTACTGAGAGGGAGAACTCTCAACATGCCATTAGGTCGTAAAGGTTTATCTGATCTGGCTGAGGGGTCCTGGTTTCCATGGTAACCAGGGGCCTGGTGTCGTTCCCAGACATGCTGGCACCCAGTATGTTTATTGGGTGAGGGGTCTGTGATTATTTGTTAATTTAATGAATAATTGATTTGTTAAATCAAATTAAAAATGGTGTCTGGTCCAGACGCTACAAAACCATGATCTGCACTCACAAAAAAATAGTCTTCTTTTAATGTTTTATTTTACCTTCATTGTACCTTCCATTGTTATCCATTTTGATATTTAATTTGGGTATTTGATTGTTGGTGATTGTTTATTTATCAAACTCTTTCATTGTTGAAACTGTTATAAATATGGGATCCTCTATGATTCATGTTATAGCCATGGGTGCAATCATGTGTTATGTAATGTACTGGTAGATGTGAAAATTTGTGTTATTTACAAATAGATATTGTCGAGCATTTGAATGGAATCTATATGCATGTTTTTAGAGACTTAACATTGGCAAATGAATCATGATGTCAATATAATTAATGATTTAAAAAGTGAGTGGAGGGACAGAATTGTTCAACGCACTGAAGAAGGCCTTGAGCCGAAACGTTTGCTGGTAATAAATGTAAAATAAAACTTTAAAAGAAGACAATTTTTGTGAGTGCAGATCATGGTTTTAGCAATTAAATACAGACCTTTCTACTGACTTGGTGATGACAGGGTTAAAAATTTTGATTCAGGGCTGCAGGGAAAGAGATGTAAGAATGAAGAGAGACATGGACTTTTGCAATATGTGATCCCATCACCCTCTTGTTTTTCTCTCCATTGAGCAATCAGTGCTGTTAATAGACAACTCTGCTGCACTTTGAGTTTATCTAGAGGAACATTAGTCCATTCATCCTCCACTACACATCCACTGATTGCAGATTAGTATGTGCAGTGAGATTGCATTTTATCATTTAGTTAGTCAGCTCTGGCACAAAACATATATGACTAATGCACTTCAATATGCAAAAACATGTTGAGCCACGTTCTGATGTGCTTTGATTAGTTGAAAATAAGCAGGGGTAGAGGTAAACTAGAAGTTGTATATAATGGTACTAATAATTTGAGTAAATTAATTGTATAATGAAAAATTCACAGCAAGTGATAGTAGCCAACTTTGTTGAGGTTAACTAAGTCAACTAACAACAACTGGTCTTAACCACTTCATGAAGGTTTTCCAAGTAGGCTTAAATCAGATTTGCAATTACAATGATATAGTTTTCACAAATGTTCAGCTCCCAGCATGCTTTGGGTGACAGAGATGGACAAAGAGTATGAATTGGCTGAGGACAAATGCTGCCTCATCACAATCCCCAGTGGGTAAATGTAACCCTTCCAATATATTTAGCAATATATGTATATAAAATATTGCCTGATCTACTAATTTATATTTATACTACACTGGATGTCATTTTTACAATGAAAAGGCAGAACAATTAAACAGTAAATCAAAATATTCTTCAAACATGCTACATGCAATAAAATCAAGGAGGCCCATTTTTCAAATCCCAGAGGATACATTTGATTGCATTTAACTACAGTCACTGGCCCATAAATTGATCGTGACTAGTGCATCCCTGCGTGGGAATTGAACAAGCTGATAAAAGACTAAACTGCTTTAAATTGGTTTAATAAAACAGCCAGTTCGGCTAGTTAACAAAAAAACAAACAAAACAAAAAAAATTGGTGAAATGTGCTCCTCTGAAACATACCTTGTTGACTTCGTCCAACTCGGAAAAAAAAACACTTTGCCATAATAAGTTTGCATATTATTCACTACTACAGTGGTGAGAACTAATTAAACATACCAGGTTGTAAGTCCAAAGCACATTAAGGTGTACAGTTATTTGCACAAAACTCCAGGCACATTTTTGACATGAAACTGGACTTTTTCAATGTGCGGATTGGGAAATCACAGCTGACGTGCTGGATAAAGCAATATCCTGCAGAGTGGGACAACTGACACAGCAATATAAGTGAAGAATCTTCAAGTGCTGAGGGACTGTGTCTGTTTCTCCCTCCACCCACTGATGGATGTCGTGACCGGATGACACCCAGTGTGACCCCATCAGTTCTCTCGCACCCCACTCCACCCTCAGCCGCCACTCTATCATGAACAGACCATGTGTCCATTCCTCCAATTGCTGCTATCAGCTGCTGTCCGTGGTGCTGATACTGTCAGACTGAAATTGAGAATAACAATCGTAGTCGCTAGTGCATAATCACATCCATCCAGCATGGAATGTCAGCAGACGAATATCATTAGTATCATGTCACAACAAATCATCTTCTTTCAACACCAGGGAACAGGATACAAATAAGAAAGGTCATCGACTGTAATTGGAAATGCCTCCTATTGGGGATCAGAGCCCTACTTCTCTAGATAGAGAGACCACACTGAAGTCATAAGGGCAGACTCAAGAAAAGAGAACTGCAATTAAACATCCTTCTGCAGAGTCTGACTGGTGAGAGGAGTGTGTTTCTGAAGTTATCAGAACCTGACTGACATAGAACAACTGCAAACCATAAAACTTTGTCTCAAATGAAAAGTAAATGTAGGGAGTTGGATTTTCATGATTACTGATTTTTACTAGTCGATTATTATTGTCACTCAGAAAAGTAGTCAAGCAGATGCAAATATAGTGTCATATACTGCTTGTAGATTGTCAGCTCTCATTTGCTTGTCAGCTTTTGGGTAACATTTGGTTCATTTCAGGATTCTTGCTTTTATGCGACATTTGGAAATTATCTCAGACCATCTCAGATGTCCACATTGCCAACAAAGTTTGCTTACAATGTTCTGTGTGAACACAAAGCTCTCCGGGTTATGAATATTCATTTTGTCAGCACAACTCCTAGAACAGAGGTAGCCAGTTTGGACACGCAGAGCCACAGTCCTGCAGAGTTTCACTCTCCAACCTTAATCAAACACATCTGAACAAACTAACTAAGGTCTAAGGGTCTAAGGTCTAAGGGTTAAGGCTCTCCAGGACTGAAGTTGGCCACCCCGCTCTAGAAAAATGAGTACTTTACAGCTAAGAATGACAACATCTATTTATCAGCTATTTTGACCTTTACAAAGACAAGAAGATGCAAGCCAGACAGTTGTTTGTCCACAATGAATCTTTTGGATAGGCATATTCACATCGTCACAACCTATCATTCTTGTAAAGTTAAATATTACATGTACCCTAACTCACATCCATTATAATCATCACAGCTGTCTATGCCGCACATGTAGTGGAGTTAGCCGCTTGCCCTGTGAAGCTGATTTGTTTCTATCTTGGTTCCTGGGCAGACTAGGTGTTGTTCTTCGAGGAATTGATTTAAGAGTTGATTATTTTTTCCTGTGTGATTTGACATGTCTGGACATTTGTCCACACTTTTAGTATAAAGAATCTACTTGAAGGCCCCATGCAGTCCTTAACGAGTGACTTTAATCAATAGTTCCACAGGAGTGAAGGCAAAGGCACTATTTTGGAGCTATACAACTTCAGCTGGCACCGGTGGCTGAACCAAGCTTCTTCTTCAACTTGTAATGCTGACATGTCGATCTGCCCCTTCCCTTATGGTCCAACCCATTTGTCCTGGTATAATCCATTACAGTTCAGACAGTATTGACAATACCTCAACTCCTTCTGCCTTTCCTGTTCTTTGGCTCCTTACAGCTCGACCAAAAGACTCAAGACAGGCACTCTGAAACATATTTACCTCCCTAATACGTCTCTAAATGTACCATGATTGATTCATACTGGATTATTCTTGTGTCAGGGCACATCTGAAAGACCCTATAATGAGAGATGTACATCGCTCCACAGCTGCAACTCGATTACAAGTGATAAACGAGACACATGCCAAGGGATGTGTGACAAGTATTGTGAAAAGGAACTGAGTGGGGATGGAAGTGCGAGAAAGAAACCTAATTTCTTTTCAAAGTGTGTTTTCCCTCTTGTCTTGCAGAGCTGGAATGAATGGGTCGGTCAGTCACTCCAGGTAGTGTTTGTGAGAGCTCAAGGCGACACAGAAATTGGTTTCTTACCTGGTGTTGGCGAGCTGTGAATTGAGAGAGCAAGGAGTTTTCCCTTGCATCTTCACAGCACAACTGTGACCCGTACTGACCTGTTTTTTAAATTCCTTTTTCCTACAGATGAATTAAACAAACAAATGCATGTTTGGTTCACAGGAAGCCGATTCGAACTGTGCCCAGTTAATGGCAAATTGCCCAGGGTTTTGTCTCGGCTCCATCAGACTGCCGTATCGATTTCCGCAGATGACTTCAGTACAGTAGCCGGTGTCTTAGAGTGCTCTTTCACTGTATCCAGCTCCATCGTAATGTTGATCAATATTAAAAATGATATGCACTTAGACTGATGTCGTGCAATGCAACAATTAGACAGCACAATACCCATTACCAGACATTCTGAATCTCTGAAATGCAAACATAAACAAGTGCTCTTAAATGGCTTGGCTATCTTTTCTCATTGCATCGAGAATAAGTGGAAACTATACAGCTTAATCATTTATGAATGTGTCAAGAGTTTGAGTCCTTTGCATGCAACTACACCTAATGAATATTTAATGCAAACTGAAATGTATGGCAAAAGAAAATGAAGATTACATCAAAACAGCAATTATCTACACCAGGGATCACAAACTTTTTTGTCAGCTAAACACATATGACCCAAATCAGAGGCTGTCAAATTTTAATAGGCTGTCAACATTAACTAAATATGTTTAACACAATTACTTTTACCACATGTACCATATTTTATATCAGGGTTAAGCAATTCTGCCCCTGGAGGACTTCTGTCCTGCAAAGTTTAGCTCCATCACTAATCAAACACACATGTCTGTGATGCTCAAGTGTTTCTGAAGACTTTGGTTATTTTTTTTCCGTTGTGTTTGAACAGAGATGGAGCTAAACCCGGCAGGACAGTGGACGTCTAGGACTCGAATTGCCCATTTCTAGTTTATTACTTCATTCTATTGACAACTAAAGTGTATGTGGAAAATGTATGTCCTTTCAAAATATACTGCTTTCATTCTGAACGCACTACTATGACAATTTATCTTCTGTAGAAAGAAAAATATTTAAGAAAAAGAAAGAAAAATAATTACATTAGTCAGACAAAAAATTTGCTGCTTGCCCATGGTGTTTTGTTCATGAAAGTTCTATTCCATACTTTGATGATTAATAAATTCCGCCATACTGTACAAAGACTAACCTTCCATTGGAGGCTCCTTTATAAGAACACCTTCCTCTTTTACTTGCTTAAAAAAAAGTGTGTTTGTGTTTATTTGTTTGAACATGGACACCTGTGGTAGTTGCAAAAGTAGTGCTACGGGGGCCTCACAGTTTTTCAGATTTCAACATGCTATTACATATTTCTCATGCATCTACTAGGTACAATATGTGAAATCATTGAATTAATTGGTAAATTGTGCTTTAAGCAGGAGTAGATTTAGGCAGTTGACTAGGATTGTATAAAAAAAAAAAGATGTTTTTAAGGTTATGCATATGTATTCCTAACAGCTGTGAATTGCTCTGATCTTCAGACGGCGACAAAAGAACAAGCACTTATTTTAACTGTGCTACCTTTATTTGGGTAAAATTAAAAAAAAAATCTATCCTTGTTTCCACTTAATTCTCTCTCTCGGTGGTGCTCTTATTCAGACCAGTAGACATAATTTTAATGCCAAAATTAGGAAAATCACTTAACAGTTTTAAATAAATACAATGGTGTTAACATATTTGATTAATCCCACAGGTTATAGTGTTTATTCAGTTAAATTTTGTATTAACATTTCTATTACAATCTCACTAACCTTCTGCAGTTCCATCACAAACCCCCGGTTGGGAAAACCTGATCTACACATTTAAAACTGGCACACTTTCAAGTACATGATGAAAAGAACAAAAAGGGAGGAAGCATCATAGCAAAGGTAATACCGCTCAGTAATCTTTGATAAGATAAAGCAGTAACCTGCTGTTCTGTCTGCACCAGTCTTCTACTTCCCCCCCATCCCATGGCAGGTTACCTTTAGGTCCACCCGAGACCCCCACTAAGCAGTCTGCACCTGGATATGACAGCTGGACACATGTTCCCCACTGCTCCCAGCAGGGGGTTCTTTAAGCGCTCACCGTAATTTCATATCCACTACCATTTTTGATCATTGTGGGATTGCTACAAAAGACAAAAACAAAATCTGAAGAGCCTCCTGTTGTGTTTCCACCCAATGTTCATAGACGACAAATAAAGAAGCTTAGTGAACCTCCTGTTGTGCTAAAATCTCAGGAGAAACAAAAACACATACACTGTCTAGTAACACATATAATTATGCACTGAAAACAATATGATTGAAATCTAGATTTCAACATTTTCTGAAGACATTGTGAGTAGTTCTTGCCTTCAGAAAACTTGCTGCCACAATGGCACGGTGTTGCTGTGCAGTTAAAGTTCAGAAAGTTTAGAGTTTCTTTTAGCATATTGCGATGTGCATTGCTAAGAGGTAACTGTAGGATTCTTCTACATACAGAGCTGCACTATATATATATATATATATATATATATATATCGACTGGCACTGTGGTAATTTTATAAAATATATACAGCAAGATAAATACAGGAATTATCATCAGATTATGCAAATAGCTATTTTTAGAAAGAATCAAACATTCTAGAACGATTCAGGTGATTTTGTTGTGGCATGTATTTGCATAGAAAAAAATGTTGAATTATTTTTACTCTGCACATTTTAAAGTAAAGCGTTCTAAACAATCTTTATACCTGTGTTATTACAGGCCACATTCCCACAGTTTTAACCCATTAAATTTAGCTATAAAGCAATAATAATTTAGATTTTTATTGCGATTATTATTAAATAAGAATATAAAAATAAGACATTTATAATAATAATAATAGTAATGTACTCTAAAAAACATAGTATTTCATATAATGTAAACAAAATATTATAATTATAAAACTTGTATTACCCAAATAGTAAGATTACATTACCTATTTTTTACATCTTAATTTCTTCATTTTCAAACATTAAAGCATCAAGCTTTTATGCAATGCAAGCTTCTATGTAGTTCACCAGCAAATAAATACTCTGCGGCATGCAGCGCTGTGTTTATTCATGTGTGCAGTTCACGATACAGTGCTTGTGTGTCTTAGAGCAGCTCGGTTCACACAACCAAGCCACTTGCTGAAACTCCATAATATAATAAGCTGTATGCTTGTAAATGAACACAGTGAAAAAATAAGACCTGAAGAACGTTTTTTTTTTATTTTTTTTATTAAATTTGATGATTGCATAAAGCCATATGGTGATAGTGATTTATTTCAATATATTGTGTGTCCTGTACAAACATGGCACAAATTTCATAAATCTATTTGCTCAGAAAAGCAAATTGGACATGATTATGCAGGATGAGTTACTAATGCCATTGTTTTCAGGAATCCATGATGCATTTATTCCACAAGGAATTGTGTTTCGGGGGTTAACTGAGATAAAAGGTGTGTTCGACTTCATGCAGCGCTGCACAGACCGATCGACGAGTGTAGCCTCTTGCAGATGGGGGCAGAATTGAAAGTGGAGACGTCAAGTCGGACACTTTCTGCTCCCGGTAGTGACGCTCTCACAGTGTTTGCATACTCTATCACAGACGAAGTGAATAACATGCAATATTTGTCAAATACACAGACGTTTCAGAAACGTTTTCATGAGCAACAGAAACACTTTTTATATACTGCTTGATACAGCGCCATCTGTTCAAGAATAAAGTTCAACATAAACATATACTATTTAAATACCAATAAAGTGGAGGTATATATACAGAGTTCTGAGTTCAGAGTTCACCTTCCCCAGCTCCACCTGTATAGATCTGCTACGGGGTGATTCATGTATGCTATATGGGGGTTATTCATATGTGTTATATGTGCAGCAGCAGTATTTCTTACATGCTTACAGCAGCATGTTGTGGATATATTGGCAGTAGCAAGTCTCGGTACTTGCTCTGCCGCAGCAGCGTAGCAGATCTATTCCACCAAGACCAAGTACATTAACATGATCATGTACATTACCACGCCAATCCCTCCGAGAGTTGTCATGACATAAATGCTTTTATCAGTGTTTTTTCGATAAACGTGACTCAATATAACATTGCGACTACAGTAAAAAAGCTTTTACTGTTCTAAAAACACAGATTTGTGAGCAGTATTGGAATTGAAGATGTTAGAAACACACACCATTGTTGTCATGGGGTGAAATTGGCCAGTCGTGAAACTGACTGCTCCTGCAGTCTCTCTGAAAAAGCTGCGCCAGCTGAGTCAGCCGGTGTCCTGACATTTTATCCTACCCGTCAGATTGTCCTACCAGTGTTTACTGTGCATGCGCACATCAATATTGCGTCCTTTTTCTCATGCTGAACAACAATATTTAACGTATCTGCATTACTGTAAGGGTAGGTTTAGGGTTGGGGTAGGTGTAGACTTTAATAAAACACAATCTAATAGGTAGAAAAAATTATTTATTGTTGGTTTCCTGTAGCTGTATCCCTTCTAGCTACAACCGCGAATATAACACATGATTACTGTATTTGCATTACTGTAAGGGTAGGTTTAGGGTTGTGGTAGGTGTAGACGTTAATAAACCATAATTTTACATGTAGCATTTTTCGTTGTCGATTTGTACTACCCACTGTTTTAATGGGAGGTAGCAAAATCTGACAGGGTAGCACAAATCGACAGAACACCGGCTGCTCTCGAAACGCTATCGCGGTACTTTGATGCCACACGTGACGTGGCGTTGGTGCCGGTTCAAGTCGGACAAAATTTCTAACCGGCATGCACTTCTTCATGTCAGCTGCTGATTGGTCTGCACAGCGCTGCATGAAGTCGAATGCACCTAATGTGAATAGTAGTCAGCATGGTCATGTGATTTCAACATGGCTGCCCCATGAGGATACCCACTCCATGTGTAACAAAACCGCTTTTGTTAGGTTACTGATATGACTTGAGTCTTCATCTAATGTAAGTGTACATCTTTTTTTTTTTTTGCAAAAGTACTTTTTTTTTCTTAATGTGCAAAACTGTTAAAATAATTCAAAATGTTTTGATTTTCAAAATATGTAAGATCTTTCTTCATAATGCTTAGCCTTTCTTGACAGTTGTTTTATCAGGTTGATCCTAATTGCTTCTAATTACCTGAACAAGTGCAAAAATAGACATTTCACCTGATACAGCCCTTATAAATGAGCCCATTATTTCTGAATGACTCACCATGTGTTGCTTTATGCTTGTGCAGCACCACAACATCAAGGTACAACTTATAATGAACTTGAAATCAAACCAAAAACTGATGGATGAATTTAAAATTAATAATGGCTTAACTTTTGTTCTGCTTCTTAAACAAAGCTATTGCATGGCTTCAGAAAAACATGGAATTGTAGTGGAAAAGTCACATGGGCTACTTTGTGTGTGTGTGTGTGTGTGTGTGTGTGTGTGTGTGTTTCACAGAAGAAATAAACAGTTGTTTTATCAGGTTGATCCTAATTGCTTCTAATTACCTGAACAAGTGCAAAAATAGACATTTCACCTGATACAGCCCTTATAAATGAGCCCATTATTTCTGAATGACTCACCATGTGTTGCTTTATGCTTGTGCAGCACCACAACATCAAGGTACAACTTATAATGAACTTGAAATCAAACCAAAAACTGATGGATGAATTTAAAATTAATAATGGCTTAACTTTTGTTCTGCTTCTTAAACAAAGCTATTGCATGGCTTCAGAAAAACATGGAATTGTAGTGGAAAAGTCACATGGGCTACTTTGTGTGTGTGTGTGTGTGTGTGTGTGTGTGTTTCACAGAAGAAATAAAACAATATAGGTTTAAAATGACAGTGATGACAGTGTGTTCATTTTTGGATCCTCATAACTCTTTTTGGCCAAGATACTTCATAAGTATATATTAATTTCCAGTCTTGATAATGGTACACATACTCACATAAACACATATACATGCACGCCCATCTGTTGGACTGACTTATTCCTGCAATCCTGTCTAAGATCTGTTCCAGCTCAGGAGAGATTGATTAATACTGCTCATAAATCCACAAAGTGCCAACTGCAGATCCCCACAGCTGCCGTCAGAAACACGTGCCTTCCACGCTCATCATCAAGACGCATGTTTTGGAAAAGTTAATGAATATGTCGTTAGGAAGCGCTAGTGATTGATTGGGGTGTGCAAACACATTGGCGTGTGCTGCTTTTATAGTTTGCTCTGTTGAGTCTTACTGGTCCTCACCAGCTCAGAAACTTGGCAGATTCTTAAATGGCAGTCAATATGCAAATAGGAAATGTCCATCAGGTTTTTTAAATGAATGTGACATATTAAGAAATGCATGACAAGAGTTAGTTTTAAAGAAGTACTGTAAATGAAAGACAAGCATTTTTAAATGCCATCTTGTGTGCGCGTGTGTGTGTGTGTGTGTGTGTGTGTGTGTGTGTGTGTGTGAGAGAGAGTGTATACACGTCTCACACCTACAAAATAATGTAAAAAAACCCATCTTAATTTATATAGTGACTTTGCAATGTTATTTTACAATTGATGAATATTACATTTCTGTACCTAAACACCTACAAACCTTAAAGCATTGAAGCATCTTTATTTATTTGTGCCATAGCTTGTAATTTGTTCTCAATTTACTTCTATTTAATGACTGTTCATTTGTCTTAAATAATGTTTAACTTTATATATGCAGGGATTAAAGTTCCGTCGCTACGATGGATTCATAACTACAAGCCACTTTTGTGTTCTTCTGTGCCACCTCTGTAGTACAAATTAATTTATTAATACTAATTACATATTGGTAACTTATTTGTCTAATTCTACTTCTTATTATATTGCAGGGGTTAAAGCAAAAAAAAAAAAAAAAAAACTTTTGACTGAAAAATTTTCCTCAGCCACACCTGTCACACACCCAGTTTAAGAGCAGTTTTTTCTTCTTGTAATTAGGAACGCTTGTCCTCCTAATTAAAAAATTTAGGAGCACCTTATGATTAATAATCAAAAATTTGCCTTCCTAATACGAGGTGACATTTGACTCCTTAAAGTGACTTACAGGAGTATTTTTTTATAATCTTTTTAAAATGTCTATTTAAAACAATATGTAGAATAAGAAAAATAAGTTACCAATCATATGAAATTAGTATTAATAAATTAATTTGTACACACAGAGGTGGCACAGAAGAACACAAAAGTGGCGTGTAGGTACATTTTCAGACATTTAATGAGGCACAGAGGTGGCATGAGTGCAATTAAATTCATAAATTCATGTGGAGATTAATGTTTTAAATATACAATTTTGAATACAGTAATGTGATTAAAATAACTGAAATAATACGCTAAAAATGAAACTAAATCCGCCAGCAGGTGGCGGCAAGTCACTGATTTTATCACTGAATCATTCATTCAATTGATTCGTTCGAACAGCTGAATCATTCAGGAATGAAGCAAGTGACTGTCTTAGCGACCGTCTTAGCGACGGAACTTTAATCCCTGTATATGTGAGGAGAGTAGTTTTTGCTGCAGCATCAACATTAGCGCAAATTAAAATTGAGAATATTAAATTTGAACTGGTATCTAAAATTTTGGTTTCATATAAGCGTATTAATTAAAATACAACATAACATGGGTTAAAACAACAAAAATAATATTTTTTTGTATTTTTTTTCCTATTAGTTGTTATGTAAGGACCACTGAATTATTGAAAATTAATTCACACCCATGGTGTAACAGCCATTCTGCATCATGTTGTGGCCACATTCTCACCTTGGGGTGTGCATTAATTTTCAATAATTCAGCAGCCTGCCATCCATTATTTCTTAAATAATTTATTTTGTGTTTCACAGGATTAAGGAAGAAAAAAAAGGTTTCAGAATTTCTAGTCCAGACCTGATTGAACTTGAGATATATGTGACACACACACACATCCTGTGAATTTGTTTTAATTTGTGTTGTAAACAGACCTGAGAACATGGCTGTTCAATCTCTCTCTCTTTGAAGAGATTAATGTCTCCTAATGAAGGTGGTGTATTTGTGAACCTCAGTGAGCCACAGCTGTTCAAGCAGCGACCACATTAACTCGTTCTCTGACTACTGATGGTTTCCATTAGAAATCTAGAAGCCGCGACTTTGTCATCAGTCTTTATTAGTTTTGGTTGCTGATTTTTCCCCATGAGTCTAAAGAGAAGTCTGTCGATGTTCTGACACGGTTGGTGTCATCAGTCAGGATGGGAGATTAATCAAACTGCAAACATTTGTAGTTCCTCTCAACACACCGGATTAGTTCTAGTATCTCAAACATTCTTATGTTATATCATGTTTTCTGTTCAAATAAATCTCTCCTGTGTAATTTAATGATTAGCCCACTTGCCAAACATTGGGGAAAAATATCCTTAAACAACAACAAAAAACAACCCTGCTTAGAAACAAATCCAAATCTTCTTATAAGAGCAAAGGTTTCATTTTTTTTTTTTGTGCATTCAAAAGACAAAAGACAGCTGAGGTGGTTCTTATCCCCTGTACTTCCCCTATAAATCTTTCAGAACAATAAAGACACACCAAGGTGCCGTATAGAAGGTATCTAAATTTAAATTCACACTTCATCAACCGCATGTCAAAAGGAAGTAATACGCAGTTCTTAAGACATGTGTTTTGAGATTTTGAGACTACCGGTGTCTGAAGGTTAAGGCTGTGCACCTCTTTCCCACAAGAAGACAGCAGCTCTGTAAGCTGCCTTGACATCCACAAAGCCAACTACCTGCTAAGTCAGCATCCTAACTTAAAGGGATAGTTCACCCAAAAATGAAAATTTGATTATTATCTGCTTACCCCCAGGGAATCCAAGATGTAGGTGACTTTGTTTCTTCAGTAGAACACAAACAAAGATTTTTAACTCAAACCGTTGCAGTCTGTCAGTCTTATAATGGAAGTGAATGGGAATCACGGCTTTGAAAGAAAAAAAACATACACAAACAAAACCAAATTAAACCCTGCGGCTCGTGACGATACATTGCTGTGTAAAGACACTAAACAATCGGTCTTTGCAAGAAACTGAACAGTATATTTATATAGTTTTTTACCTCTGATTCACCGCAATGTCTGAACTGTCCTGAGCACGTTCTCAACAGCCGGTGCGTGACGCGTCTTCTTCTTCTTCTTGCTTTCTGTCAGATCGCAGACTTATAAATGCATTCCCGCCACCTATCTCTCAAATGGACCATTGACACTCCTAATTGAGATTGCAGATAGAGTGTCAATGGTCCATTTGAGAGATAGGTGACGGTTCGGACATTGCGGTGAATCAGAGGTAAAAAACGATATAAATACTGTTCAGTTTCTTGCACAGACCGATCGTTTCGTTTCTTTACACATCAATGTATCATCACGAGCCGCAGGGTTTAGTTTGGTTTTGTTTGTGTATGTTTTTTTGACTCTCAAAGCCGTGATTCCCGTTCACTTCCATTATATGACTGACAGACTGCAACGGTTTGAGTTAAACATTTTTGTTTGTGTTCTACTGAAGAAACAAAGTCACCTACATCTTGGATGCCCTGGGGGTAAGCAGATAAACATCAAATTTTCATTTTTGGATGAACTATCCCTTTAAATGAAACCTTGCAAGTGAATGATTCAAACACTCTACAGGCAGCAACTATACAAATTCAGACTCACAACTGATATCAGTAACTTGGATATTAGCATGATGCTAAGCTACCACCATTATACTGTCAAAAATAATAATTAAAAAAATCGACAACAAATTTGATTATCGATTAATAATGTCTGCACGCTTTGCACAGAAAACATCCACCATTCACTTTACAGTGAATAAAGAAAAACAAACAAAAAAAAAAAATAGCATAGTACACAGACTGAGTTACTGCTGGAAAGAACCAAGTTATCCAAAACATTAGAATACTTTATATTATGTGCGTCAAACAAACTCTTAAGCGTATGTTTAACTTACCTGTCAGGCGCTCTGGCAGATGTATGTGCTGGTTAATGCTTTTTCCTCAGTGCATAACTTGTATTTTACGGTTATGTCCTTATTTGTAAAAGTTATACAATTATTTAAGTATTGCTATTTTCCACAGCCAGCGGAGACTAGAAAGTGAGCACAGGAATGTTGACTATGTTGTCTCTATATTGGCTTAAAATGCCACAGTACATGTAACACAAGTAACTGTATTTTTATGAGAGCAGTAACTAGGACTATGGCATAAATATAGCCTAATATAATATGTTCAGGTGATTGAATAGCTACTTTTTATATATTTTTAATTTAGTGATTTCAACTGTTTTTGTTTGTTTGTTTTGTTTTAGAATGTAATTTTTCCCTTTTCGCACATAATGCACATCATTTAGTCTAGGCTACATTCAAGTTCTGCAATATTTTTTTTTTTATAGTTTTCAATTTGTATAATATCTGGAGGACATCATAAAGCATGATGTGGAATAACATATACATACATGCATACACACACACACACACACACAGAGAGAGAGACAGATAATAATTAACATATTAGTTGATTATCAAAAATAATCTTTAGTTGCAGTCCTACTGAGCAAAACCAAACGATAAATTAATTTTACAATATACATTAAAAAAAAAACATCGGTAGCATACACATTCACTCACAATCACCATTTTATTAACTTTTATTCACTATCTTGGATAGATTTTTCACACTGACCTTTTTGCAGTGCATTTTGGGACCTTTTTAATCTGTAGAAGGATACATGTGATGCTGCCTCAGTATTTGGTCAGAATGAATTGTCTTATAAGGACATCCGTTTGGCACAGGGGAAAGCCTGTGATGCCTTGAAATGCTGTCTATAAAGGCAGCTCACTACATTTTGGAAAGGAGCCAATGCGTCGCAATGCTGCCTTGGTACAGCTTGTTCCTATTTAGATGTTTAATTGAGCTTCTGAGGAACAAGACAACGTGAGATGTGGGTGTGTGGTGTTACCCTCTCATTAAAAATCATTTACATTCGCTTAGCTGTGCATTTAGCTGGATATGCACTTTAGGTTTCATACTCTGAAGGCCATCATGGGGAAAGAGAAATGTTTGATCATCCTCCAGCTTGTCTTGAATTTCTAAATGTTCCGAGCGATATGAAGAGTACAGAAAACAGGTTTGCATATTACCATTACTGACCCAGTTTCTCAGAAAGAGCTAAATGAACCAGCAATGTCTGTTTGGAATAAGACCTACTTCACTCACTCAACAAATTGGGTCCTAATCAATAGAAAATAGCTCTATTAAAAAAGCAATTAAAAGAATAGTTCAGCCAAAGAAAACATTGTGTCGCTATTTATGTTGTACTAAATGCGCATAACTGTTTTCTTGCGTTTTTTTTTTTTTTTTTTGCATTTACGCATTTGGCAGACAATTTTATGCAAAGCGACTTTTATTGCATTCAAGGTACACATTTTTTCAGTTCATGCATTCCCTGGGAATCAAACCCATGACCTTGGCATTGTTAGTGTTTGTTTGTCCTGTTTAAACTACAGGAATGCTTTTTCACGCAATTATAATGAATATGATTTAAGCTTTCATGATGTAGTGGTTTCAAACTTTCATTTGAGAATGAATCATTCCTTTGATTTAGATGCTGATCCAGTTAACTGAAGGGATTTTTATCATGAATCAGAATTATCCATTTCTCAAAGAAATGGTTGCAGTGGTTAACACCTCACTGGAGGTGAAGATCTGCAGTCAATAACAGATTAAACTTCAAGGCTTCAGAAGACTTGGAACATATAAATGCTGAAAGTTATAAGCTACCTTTATGGTGCTTTTTTTCGTTTTCTTTTTGAAGCTTTGAAGCAACAGTCCACATTCTTTCTCAGATTCCATTTCTTCCTTTTGTGTTCCGCTTACAAAAATAAGTACATCCCATGGACATTGTTGACGTTTTTGACATATTTGGACAAGCAAACCTTTTATCCTCTTTGAAACAGTGGCTAAAAAAGATGATATTATTGAACAAAACCACAAGAAGAATTAACATTTAGCATTATTTATTAAACAGAAATATCAATAGATGTGAGTTTCTTCTGTGGAAATAATAAGCTCAGTAGCTTTGTAGCTATTGTCCCCGTTAGCAGAATATTTTGAACACTCTTCCATGCAATATTCTTTTCGTTGCAAAGTGTTTGAGGGGTTTTCTTGTATGTACTGACCATTTCATCCCCCCTCCCCACAAAACATTTCAAATCTGGGCTTTGACTTGGCCATTCCATAAATCTCCATTTCTTCTATTTGGGCCAGTCTTTGGTGGATTTGCTAGCATGCTTAGGATTGTTATCCTGTTGAAAGGTCCACTTTTGTTTCAACTTCAACTTTTGGACAGATGGCCTCACATAATCTTCAAGCATTCATTGATATGCAGAATTCATAGTTGAATCAATCAATGCACGCTGTTCAGTCCCTGAGGCAGCAAAGCAACCTAAAACCATAACATTTCCATCACAGTTGGTATAAGGATATTTTCCTGAAAAGTTGGCCAAACATGTTTGCTGTTACTGTGGCCAAACATCTTTGATTTGTCTGTGCAGAGCACATTACTCCAAAAGGTCTTTTTTCTGCCTATATGCTCACTGGCAAACTGTAGTCTTGCTTTAATGTTCAGCAGCAAAGGCTTTTTTCCTGGCATGTCTACAATGCAGGTCAAATTTGTGCAATCTCCTTTTGATTGTTAGATACATGCACTTTGACACTAAGAGTTGGAAGGCTTAGTAGAAGATCCTGTGATGAAATTTTGGGGTTCTTGGAAGCTTCATTTTTGCACCAGACAGTCTGCACTTGGGCTGAATTTGCTGGGAAGACCAAGTCCTGGACAAATTGGCAGTTGTTGTTTTAAATCTGCATCACTTGTAGATGTAAATGTAAGGATGTACTTATTTTTTATTGTGACTCATCTGTTTTTTGTTTATTTAAACTGTGAAAATTTCTACAAAATGTCCATTTAATGTGCCATTTGAAAGACTGTATCGGCTTTAAGCCAACAGTTTCCATGGGTTGTACTTTTATTTTCATGACTGTATGAAAATCATACCTGCTTTGATATAAATGAAATTAACATGTCACTATGACACAGAGTCATTCCCTTTGCCCATCGTCTGTACCATTTGCTTGTCATCAGTATTCTAAGAGCACATTTTCTTTCATTTTTTTGAATGATGTTCTGAACCAAATAGGGAATCAGATTTCACATTTTGTGGGTTTTCATCTGAATTGCTAGATCTTGAATCAGCTTATGCATTTTCACTGTGTGTCAAGTTATATCTTTCACAGCATTCCAGGAAACAGCCTTGTCAGCTATCCATTACATTTACAGTGGGAACATACAGATGTAATCATCGAATGAGCCAAGAACATAAAGTCTGTAAGTAATAAATAAGTTTGTTTTAAACATTTACAAACCTACCATCCCACAAAAGTAGAGCACATTGTAAAATAATAACATATTGGCAAAGCTCAGCATGATTGTTGGTGCTGGAACAATGCTCTTTATGAGCAATCAGATGTTAGGGTTGGGGTTAGGATTTTGTATGTTTGATAGGATTGTTGTTCCAGGACTAGCAAAAGATCTTATTTAAGGAACATGTCGTACCTTTCAGAATTCAGGTCACAATCCTCTGGATCAGGATTATTTACTCATTTTACTAGAATGAGTTAACAGTTGAAAGAAATAAATTGCTCTGTACAAAAACCTAGTGAGCTGCCTGCCTTTTTTTTTTTTTTTTGGATTCTTTGTGGAGAAAACAATCCAATGAACTGCAACAAACTCCATGAAAAAGATAGCATGAAGATGAAGCAACAGAAATGTCTGTAAATAGAATTCATTAAATTTTTAATTCCAAAAAGTTTCAATACAATGTTAAATCGAACTCAAACATAAAAAAATATTAGTTTTATGTTTGATGATAAAATAAAACCACATACTGGGCTACTAATTTTCTGTTGAAAATGATTTCACATGCCATAATAATGCACTAGCTTTGAATAATCTTTATTGGGGAAAAAAAAGTTGATAGCAATGCTGGTTCTGAAACAGCAAATGACTCATGATTCCATGCTTCCCTGTTTTCATGTGTTAATTTAGCGATTCAGTGAGTCATTCATGTATGTCTCCATATACAGATAACACCAGAAATTATAATTCTGTCTTCATTTACTCACCGTAATGCCATTCCAAACTCATAATACTTTGGTTAATCTTCAAAATACATATTAAGATATTTTATTGAAGCTTAAATTAAACCTGTACATCATATAAAGCAATTATATCTCTTCATATGATTTGGATTAAACCGCTTAATTCATTTTACAATGCATTTTCAAAAGGGTCAAAAACCACTCAGGTTTTATTAAAATATCGTAATTTGTGTTTCAAAGATTAACCAAAGTCTTAAGGGTCTTGAACTACATGAGGGTGAGCAAATGATGAGAGAATTTTCATTTGGGTAAACTATCCCTTTAATACAGAATGAGTACACTCTTAAAAAATGCTGGGTTTTAAATACAACCCAGTGCTGGGTAAAATAGGGACAAACCCAGCAATTGGGCTGTTTTGACCCAGTGGTTGGGTTAAATGTTTAACCCAACCTTCTGGGTAGTAACCCAACCACTGGGTCAAAACAACCCAATTGCTGGGATTGTCCCTATTTTACCCAGCACTGGGTTGTATTTAACCCAGCATTTTTTAGAGTGTAACAATGTACCAAATGTATATTCAGAAGAGTGGAATGATTGCACACAATCTCTGCTCTCATAACTACTGGACAGAAAGATGTAATTGCATAGAATGCTGTTTCATAGAATAAAAGCGCTCAAAAATAGAATGATATTCAACTGATATATTTTCCTCATCTACACACGAGTTCAAGGCTGCAGTCAAAGAGCAAGTCGCTTGCATTCAAATACACTGCATGAGAACACAATTAAACGTGCGTTGCATGATGGCCACACTAATAAAGGTTGTATTTTTACACTACTATGCAAATGCAAATGTTATTTTTATTGTAATATAAAGCCGTGCACAGTAAATACTCTAAAATGTCACTCTCATTAAAAGGCAATCATTTCCTACAGTTGTTATGGCAACCCTGCCACCACAAGGGAATAAATAGCATCAAAACAGATCTGGTATCATAAAGACTGAGCGGTAATCCATGTGGAATATGATATACCTCGCTGTCCCTTGACAGTATGTGTTTTAAGTACGCCACACAGAACAGCAATAACCGGCTATATCTCACTCAATATCCTGTGAAGGAAGCGTTTGTGATATAGACCAAATTACAACCATCGCTTGTTTGTCTTGTCCATACTTCAGTGTGGAAAGTCTCACAGACCCTAATCATCGCATTCTGTGTGCATCAATGTGCAGCCATCTCGTTACAAGACAGTTTAATTACATGGTAGCGCGGAGGGGGCCGTCAGTCCGGTTCAGTTCAGCCAAGCCCTGACATGACTGAGGGTGACTTTGAGAAGATTGCCCAGCACAGCATGGCCTCATGCAATATAAACAGTCAAAACCCGACGTGAACTATGTACAGTATCTGAGAGATTTCTCTGAACTTCAGCCTTCCCGCATGAAAATATGGCTGTAAAGTGATGAGGAATAATTACAGACACCACTGCTGAACATCTCACAGCATGGGCCACGGAAATTAAATTTGAGGTCAGTACAATCAGTCAATTTACTTTAACTGCATAAATATATTTTCAGGTGTTTTCTTTATGAACTTTAAATAAAAGATTTTAAATTGACAACTTCAGTTAGCTGTATAAACCCAGCAGCCACAGCAAACCTTTGTTATGAAGACATTGTGGAATCACTACTACTACACTTTACATATAAATGATCCGTTTGTGCAGAGGTCATAAGTTATACTTCAAACTGTGCGGTTTGCTGGGGAAGGTGTGATATTACTTCCCTCAGTGATCAGATATATGCTTTCCCTTAAAATGGGTGAATAAAAGTTCCATAAACTGTGCTATAAGCCGTCCACACAGGGTGTGTTGTTGTATTGAGAAACAGAAGAGAAAGTAGGTGTCTCGAGATCGTAACACTGTACTTATGGCACACGACATTGAAAAATGAAAACAGGGACACACATCAAAGTAGTAAACAATGACATAGAAAAAAACTATTTTAAAAAGCACAGACGGACACAAGAACACACTCTGCCATACATACTCTTGTATAAAAGTATATTTAGTGTATACTTCAGTTGTATATACTCTAGTATATAAAAGTATATTTAAAAATGTACTTGCAGGTAATATCGTATTAATAAAATAAATGCCACTTAAATGTACTTGAAGACAGTACACTTTCATGACTGAATTCACTTGTACAAAGTGAAAAGTCTTTTGATAAGTACACTTATCTTTATGTGTTGACTAGCATACTAAAGAACGTGTGAAGTACTTGATTATCATTTTAACTTTGATATTACTTTAAAGGTAATATTTTAATGGACTTAACTAAACGTCATCATTGCAAATGTGCAATTACAAATATATATCTACATTACCATAAATGCTTGTCAATACATTCTGCAGTACAATTTAACCATACTTCAAAGACAACAGAAGCAATTATGAAATTACATACAAAGATGTACTTACAGTAAGTGGGTAAACAACTACTTTGAATTCAACTAATTGCATTTAATATACCTGTAGATGTAAACTATAATACATTTTCATTTAATTGTAAAAAAAAGTTATTTATATAGTTTTATAATTCACCATTTGGTTTGAGCTGGTTGGTTTAGTTCATGGCTTATTAAGCTTTAATGAAGACAAAAGTTGTAGTTAATGGTTTGTTCATAGCAAGAATTGGACCTTAACATAAAGTGTATATTCAATATTTTAAACTAGTCGATATGTAGCATGTAGAAGTATGTAAGAGGTCTGGTTGCCTGAAGTATTTATTTATTTATTTATTTGAGTATCCTGGTTTCAAATCTTGATGTTTTGGCACCCTTGGGAGCTACTTTCTGTGGAGAGACAAATATACTGCCAATTCACGAGTTCACACTTGCATATAATAAACGGATGTAAAGGTTATGCGTATTTGGCGTGCTGTCCGAGGGGAGGGCTCCGAGCTCGGAATTTCGGCCCGAACCCAGAGTACCCCCCTAAAGGTTAGGATAGGAATAGTTGTAAGTGCAGAGATGGGGTGGTGGAGGGATGCTGGAAAACTGTCAAGGAACAGAGGTAGGTCTGCTGTGTATGTATGTACACACCTCTTATCTTGTTAATTAGGTTGATTACTGATTGTGCTACTCTTGTGTTAATTAGGTTAATTATCTGAACGTGCTCCTCCCGAACTTTAATAAAACATCTTTTTTTTTTTTTAAAGAATCCCTTTTGGAAAAATGAATAAAATAAAATAAAATAATAATAAAAAAAACCTTCCCTTTGTGGGTACTAATGCACTTTATACTAGTTGTGAGTTTTGCACAAGAAAGTACCATTCACATTATCTTCCGAAAATGTTCTAATCTACGTTTTCATTTAGTCTTTCACCTTTTCTCTTTCTCTTACTCACTCCCTATGAATCAGACTGCACCGTGGGTTTCTTTATGGGGCTCAAAGGGAATTATTCACAGTCTCCTCGGGGCTTTGACAAGGTCGTCTGCTGCACCCCCCGCACACGCACACACTCCTGGCTTCTGTTCTGAACATAATTGATTAGGTTAAGCAGCAAGAGAGAGAAGGTCAACTCTACAGCGTCTGAGCTGAACAGGAACTCACACACAGACAGAGACACAGATGTGCTCACGCTCTCCGCTGGCCCCAGACACACCGAGAGCCAGGCTCGCAGGTATGTCTTGATCCAACATCTGCTCACATGCTGGTAGGTAACAAAGACATGCTTTTTGTTTTTGAACCACAGTTTTGTAAGTGAGAATAAGTATTGAGTAGCTTACATTTCTGAAAAAAAAAAATGTAAGCTAAAAAAAATTAATAATAATAAATAAAAATAATTGGAAGTATATTTGTCTCTCCACAGAAAGTAGCTCCCAATGGTGCCACAACATCCAGATTTGAAACCAGGATCCTCAAAAAAAAAAAAAAAAAAAACTTCAGGCAACCAGACCTCTTACAAACTACATGTCGCCTGGTTTAAAATATTGGCCACACTTTATTTTAACATCCAATTCTCGCCATGAACTATGACTTTTGCCTCAATAAATTACTAATTTGCTTATTAATAGTTAGTAAGGTAGTTGTAAAGGTTAGGTATTGGGTAGGATTAGGGATGTAGAATATGGTCATGCAGAATATGTGCTTTATAAGTAATAATAAACAGCCAATATGTTATTATTAGGCATGCTAATAAGCACCTAGTCAATAGTGAGAATTGGTCCCTATACTAAAGTGTTACCAAAATATTTTGTGATGTCTTCTAATGCAATGAGATTTCATTCCAGGACATAACAGAATCACGTAAACATTAGTCAACATTAATCATTAGAGATTTACTTTCAATAAATCTCCTAATTCTTTTTTTGTTTTTTTCTGTCTTTAAAGGCCATTTATCGACTCTGATTCTGATTCCTGGTTCTTTGAATTGATTCCGCATTGCTGTTTTGACAGCATATATGTCAGTTGACGTGCATGATCACAGAATGAAACAGTGACAACAATCAGCAATGTGTTCACACATAATAGCTTTATTCAAATGTTTTAGCGAGACATACCATGACACAGAGAATATGTACTTTTTAGGGTGCAACAACGGCTATAATATTTAACAATGGCAATAATAATTAATCCATTAATTATTATAACCAATTCATTGAAACAAGTAGTCTTTAGGAACCAGTTTGTGTAAATCAAATGGACTCTGCATCACTATTAGCGAGCAACCAAAACGTGAATGAATTATTAGCTCTATTACACAAAATCAGTTACTTTGGAATCGAATCCCATCCCTACCATTTTCTCAAAAACAAGTTTTCCTGACATCCGCCATGATTATATCTCCACAATGGTTTGGAATACAAACATAATAATAATGTCATTAGAATTCTTGTCAAATTGCATTTCTGGACTTTAAAATAATGGAGCAGATCACATACATACATGCATACTGTATATATATATATTTTACTGGATATGGTTTTCATTGCATAATCAGTGTTGATTCAGTGCTTTGAAGAAGATCTGCACACATTTACAGCCTCAATAGAAATCCTCATTAAGTCTTCAATTTATTATTGCATGAAGTGTTTGCAAGTCTTCAGAATTCCAAACAGCTTGGCATGAGTCGTTTGAGCTGCACGGTTGCCTGGGAGCAAGCTTGACTTCATTAGCAGGCCAAAGCAAATTGAACATGAAGGACAAGAAACAGCGAGAGGGAGGAAAGCTAAACCATGTGCAATGAATTCTGCGAGAAGAGTAGGGTGCCGCCACAGAGGAAATCACAAGAGCAGTGAAGTGAATCCATATTCTGCTGCTGTGCAGCTTGAAATATCAGATGGGTGACATGACTCACAGGATGGGATCTGTAAATTCACTCGACCCCGGTTTCACTTCCTGTATGAAACATGATTTGTTTTCTTGATAGCTCAAGGAAAATGGATGACACACTTCAAAGTTTTTCAGATTTGTTCCTCATGATCAGTTTTACACGGTTGTGGCCGTTAATACAAAAGAATATAGAATATAAATATCTCATGATCTTCAGAAATTTCAGATCTACAGCTGACTTTCACTTATACATTTATGCTCTTTCTCTCTTTAAGCACCCCGAAACAATTGAATTGATGTGTGTGTGTGTGTGTGTGTGTGTGTGTGAGAGAGTATATGTATAGATAGATAGATAGATATTACACATTAAAAATGCTGGGTTGTTTCAACCCAGCCTTTTATTTTAAGAACCATTATAAATACTTCATTTCCCAGAATTTACTTCCCTTGAAATGAAAGTTACCCACAACATGGTGATGTTGTATGGCTAATTTAGTCTGTTTTGATAGCGGTGTCAATTGTTTTGACAGTACTAAACTTACTTTAGAAAAATATGTCTCATTCTCACACACACACACACACACACACACACACACTGTGGTCAGTTATGAATACAGTTTAAATTAGTGATATAAGGCACAACTCATAAAGGCATACAATTTACAATGCCTTTTTTCCCTGTGTGATGTAGAAAATTTTGAGATTATGAATTTGTTTTTAGCTTATTTGAGGCACTTTTATTGCCACAGGACACTATCAGGTGTAATTTAGCTCTAGAAATAACTCTGATGGGATTGGTATTGCACCTGCCCTTTTGGAGAGGATACAAATCCTGGTGCCTGTGCGTCTACAGAGAGGTAAATCATATCTGCTTGCAATGCAGAAATGGAATTCAGTTCAATTCTCATTTGGACCGTGTTTGTCTGACAATCAATATTACAAAATGTTTTTTTTTTGTTTTTTTTAAACCAACTTGGTTTAAACAGAATTACCAATCAAACTAAATAAGAGTAAAAACCCAGAGATTACAACACATGAAAATTATCAAATGCCATTTGTTTTCATATGGACTGATTTCCTCCAGCTTTAATCAATAAACACTCTGGATTGAACCACCTGACCTTTTTCTAAAATGGCTGCCTAGCAAAGCAAACAGGAAATGACAGGTAGTATGTCACAACCATCAATGTGAGCAAAACAATTGGATATCGATTGAAACACTTGCTTCTGCACATTTTTCTCCAGTTTTTAATAGCTGTCCAATTGACATAGATTTTTGTCAAGGTCAACGTGACATTGCACCAATTTATTGCAGTTTCCAGCTGAAATGAACACTAGAGTTAGTAAAATGGCATCAGCTGCTTTTATTCCTGTTCACACAAATTTTCGTTACAGGGCAGATTATGCTGCAAATGCAATTTCCCTACAGAGATAAATGAATACTACTACTACTACAGATTATTAATTAATAAAGACACATTTTCATTTAATTTCTTGCATGATCTTGTGAACATGATTGCACAAAGTAATGCTCTCAAAACTATTTTACCATAGTGCATGGTTAGTAAACTAATACATTTTGAAGTTTGCATTACATAACCCCCATATGCATGGCTTTACAAATGTAGTAAACTTGCTTGGTAGCTCACCTGGTACACAAGTGCACTTGCAATGCTAAAATGGAATTTTCATTTTTAGGTGAACCAGTTGTAGGGATTTCTATCATGAACGGACACTGATATGCCCCTATCAGCCATCATGAGGTCTGGATTAATCTAATCAAGAGATACCACAGAGATCTTTTGTATGAGGACTACAACATATAGAAACCACGGTGTCTTGTGACCACCAATGAATGTAACTAGTATATCCAAACAGGAAAAGGATGAAGTTAATTAACACCCTCAGGCCACACGGGATCTATACGTGACTAACACATGATTCCTATCACATCCTGCATTCCAAAAAAGGGACACGAAACTTACAACAGACAATTTCAACAGATAATCAGTTATGCGCATAACAGGTCAACCAGATTCACAAATAATATGTTGTATGTCTTATATATATGCTTGATGTGTTTCATGTAATCGGTGCAACTTTAATCAGTGTTTATTACCCTTTTTAGGAAATAAGGTTATTAAAATGTGTGTAATATGTGAAGTTTAATCTTGAACGAATGGGCACGACAAATGCAGAATGTTGAAATAAAGTAAACTTCGATAGTAGGTACAATATTTGCATTTAAGAGACTTTATAGAGGTATTAACAACTTTTATAGGTGTCCTCGTGTTGAATTGAAACCTCTTGTTAAATGTATGCACGCTCCACCTTGCAAGAAGCCAATTGGCAGATCGCGCCGTAGGTTGGACGTATGCCACGGATCAAACCCCCTTTGATCCTAAGATTCCATTGCTTCTCGCTGTTTACTCTCTCGAGTGAAGGCTTTTGCCGCTTGCTCTCCCGAACGCAGGCTCTTCGCCACTTGCTTTCTCGAGCAAGGCCTTGTCGCCGTGTGGAGAGCACTCTAAATTGTGCTCACAAGCTGAACCATCAGGCGATCGACCATCTAAGAACTCAAACACTTCAGTTGAAACTTCGCGATCTTCAAAGAACTTAAAGTCTTGCAAACTCAGACTTTTAGCAG
>NW_015536511.1:1004058-1035048 GCF_001515605.1 Sinocyclocheilus anshuiensis | reverse complement strand
GCAAAAGACTCTCTCAGACGAACTTCGAGGCTCCTCCGTAACCCGGCAACCAACCAATCCAACGAGGGCTCTCCCAAAAGGACGTCATCCTGACGTCATCGCAACAACCAATCAGCAAAGGAATTTCCCTCCAGCAGCCATCCAGGAAGCCTGCGTCAGCAACGAGGAGATCAACTCTGCTTCTCAGATTTCAGCAAAACGCAAGTACAAACAAATCTCTTACAGCTGCTGAAATGGGTGCTGAACTGGTGAATTGAGTTAAGCAGTAAAGATAAGAAAATATCTGCTTTGTGAATTCTCTCAGGCTGAATTTAAAACCACTCGTGGAAACGGGTGTTAGAACCAAGAAAACTTCATGGAACTCCGTTAACTTATTCCTTCATTCTTCTGAAGCTGTATATGTGTGTGTGTGTGTGTGTGTGTGTGTGATAAAATTAATGATTAATTCCCTTATAGAATTAATGAGTTAAATTCCTTACAGTACTTACACAGTACTTTAATGTCTCTGATATCCTCGTGTCCCAAATCTATTGTTAGCCTCCGAAGGGTCTGATGGCTTGTCAGTAAGGTGGAAAAACGTACAGAGGAATATTTAAGAAGATGAAAAAAAGCTGTTCATGTGAGGAAAGAGACCTAGTTATTCCTCAACCCATGATGACACAGAGGCAGTCGTGGATGGCAAGAATGAGTCCCGGTCATGGAACTAAATTGAGGCTGATTCCATGCTTTGATGAGACCACAGCGAGGTCAGCATCCACGTGTGCAAGAATGTCCACCGGTGTTAGAGAAAATGGAGGCTGGATGGAGCGCAGTTGCATTGCTGCAGGGTCATATCCAGGGAGAGTGCTGCATGATAGTAATGTGCGGCTGAAAATGCTGACGAGCTACGTGAGGTACTTCGATGGACACGCAGGAAGAAAGAGAAATGGAGGGATGGTTCAATCACAGGGGCCCCAGAGCAGAGATGTAATGAATCCACAATGCTGGAGGAGAGAATGACTATTGACGCCTCAGCCACAGAAGATGTGTGAGGCGGCATCTCATTTCGACTCCGTCTCTCAGGATACGCCATTTGCACTGTGTCCCACTCATTATTTTTTAAGTTCCCAAAAGGGCACATGGAGGCAAGGATAATAACAAATTTCAGTGTGTTTTGTGGTGTTGTGGCTGAAATAATTTCTTGTGATGTCCTTGACCCGATAGTCAGGGTGGTAAATTTGACCCAAGGCACCTGACAGTAGCACTGAAATCGTCAGATTTATTTGTCTACTGTGCTGTTTTTCTCCACCAGCGGTCTCTGGGATGATAGCCTTTAAACCATTTCAATCAGGCCTGTTTTATCTTGTAATGTTGTGTAATAGGCCATGATGCCCCTTTTAGCTGAAATGAACCTTTACAGTGGACTGAAGCACCAAAGAACAGATGGATGCTTCATACCAAGTTCATGTAAAGGTGAAGCTTGTCACATGAGATTAAAATATATATTTCAATCTATTCTCTTCCAGTTTAATGTGCAGAGACAACTACTGTATAAGTAGACTGACTTCTCTTTGGCACTTTCAAAACATTGTTTTGTTTGAGCACCCCGATATAGCACCTTCTGTCCCAATGGCGTGGGTTTGCAGCAGAACTGCCTGTAATAAGCTGTCTAGCTGGGAATACAGTGCAACAGTAGTGTTTTTGGCACTAAAATCCATTAACTTTCTCCATAGAGAAATTTATGTTTTTCGAGAATGTATAAAGTTTTCAAGACAGACCTACCATTAGCTCCAAGGTTGCTAAAGGATTATATTGTACAGTATATGCTTCTGTAGAAGCTACAAGCGAAACAGCAGAGCATGACCAAGTTAATAGATTTGATTCCCAGAAAACTGATAAAATGTAAATGTGTGCCGTGAATGCAATGTAAGTCGCTTTGGATAAAAGCATCTGCCAAATGCATAAATGTAATGTAAAATGTAATTATGAATGATGTACTACACAATCTACCTGCAATCACTAAAGAAGATTCACCAATACATATTGGTGTTACAATAACAATATAAATTGTAAAGAAAGTAGGCTACTCAACTGCAAAATAAGTGTTTAGAAAACAACAGGAAAAAGACAAAGGTACGTAAGGGAATTAACTTCTCATAAATTGCTAAAGACAGAATCATTCTGCCTACACTTTCATACAACTTATATTTAATATTTGCAATGAACTTGTGGTATTTTATATGTGTCGACAATGACATTAAATTTTTTTTGACTACTTTTTACAAGAAAGTAACATTTCAGTCTTACTACTTCAAAATTTCAAATTAAATTTAATGTTACATGCCGCTTCTTTGTAATTATTTCTGACTAGCAATTTTGGAGTGAAAATTGTTTCAAAGTAAATCCTACACCTTTTTTTTCAGTAGAGTCAGTAGTTTCATATTGTAAGATTGTTTCGACTTGATTACATCATTTACAAAACAAAATAATGTGATCATGGGACAAAATCATGGGATATAGTTCCTGTATGAAAGATGTTCATTACCTTTCCTTTCTTAATTACCCACTATTTTTTTTTCAGATTTTTAAACACTTTTTTTTGCTGTCAAGTCTTTTCCTTGCAGTTCCCATTTCAGCTATTTTTCTGATTGTTGAGTCTTTCTTAATGATACATTTGTTACAATAACATGTTATAATGTCATGATTCAAGGTTTTTACGCTTGAATAAGGTTTTGGTAGTTAGTATGACCCATTTAGACCCTGCTGGTAGATGCTTCGGTCACACTTTATTTTAAGGTCCAATTCTCGCTATTAACAAACCATTAACTACACATTTTGCCTCAATAAACTCCTTATTGACTGCTTATTAATACGTATTAAGGTAGATCAGGTATTGGGTAGGATTAGGGATGTAGAATATGGTCATGCGGAATATGTGCTTTATAAGTACTATTAAACAGCAATATGTTAATAATAGGCATGCCAATAAGCAACTAGTTGCTAGTGAGAATTGGTCCATATACTAAAGTGTTACCGATGCTTCTTTCTCTGTAGACTCACACCAAAAGCAGCTGTGCAATCAAAATAACGTTCTAAGAGAAACATATACAACACAAATATTTAATTTTATTACAGTAAAATTATATTATGGATTTATAGTTGTCCCTGTCTGCTGCCATTGACATCATAACTCAGCAGAGTAGGAAGGATGTTGGGTTCTTTAAGTTTCTTTGAGAAAAAAAATATTTTAGGCTTAAACTCTTTCTTTCAAAGTTCTACTGTTACAGCCTCATTTTGCATCCAAGTTAAGACTGCCATCTGTTTAGACACTACCTTTAAGGAAGTCAAAAGACGAAGGCACCAAGGCCAGCACCTGCTTGCTCCGACATCAGCTTTTGTTTAAAAATAACCTGTCAATTCCTGTTTCTTGCTTACCTGCTGTGGCATCTCACCATTTCACCCTACACCTCCTTCAGTTCTCACTCCTGTATGTGCCTTCATCAGCATCTGCACCAGCCAGCCCTGGAAATCAGCATTATAGCACACCAACAAGACACAAACTGTTTCCTAAAATCCTTGCTGCAGTAAAACTGCAATAAAGTTGTACAGCCCTTCGAAGAAGGTCATTAAAATTTGACAGAATGATAAATCTCTTCACAAAAATGCAGCTGTAAACTGAGTGTAGATAAAATACAACCATTAAATTATTAAAATCACTTGCTACAGGGATTCTAGGTGCTAATCAGCATGACAGTCATTAACCACGACATGATCAATTATCTTATCACCTTAAGCAAGTAGGACTCAAGACAAGTGATACTTAATTTCAAGGGCTTATAGATGGAGAAGTAAATCAAAGAATGGAACAATAAAATAAAAAAATGTGACGTGTAAATATGAATTGTGACCCCAACAGTCTGGCCTTCATCAGTTCTGCTAACAAGACTTAATACCTCGGTTGTTAACGTGATTATGAATGTTACAACAACACTAATGGAAATAAATTAACAAGCAAATAAAATTAGTGACTGATAATGACAAGAGGGCTCTTGCGTGAATGTAGTCTATGAGCCATAGCCTGAGTAATGACTCTGGGCAGATCTTACACGTAGCTGCCGGCCCAAGAATGTCTTTTTTATTGTTTGAAAGAGACAGCCCTTCTTCTGACAGAAGGGATTGTTTGCATGTTGAACATATTGCACAGTGGCCTCAAAAAGAACACACACACACGCACACACACAAAATATTAATACAACTAATTATTATTATAATTTAGTTTTTTGCTTCAAAAGTATACCTTAAAATAAAATATTATTTATGCCACTAGGTTTAATATTTTGCATCTGGCTGCCCCATTTCGAAGTCTCCTTCCAATACGACCTTGAAATACGTCCTTCATTTCCTGAGCCACAAAGAATAGTTTGAGTGGATCCTTCATGGCCCAGACTATCCCAAGAATCATTGTGCACCAGGTGACAACAAGATTTTTTGAGAGAATTACAGTTTTAATTGTACGTACTGCCTTTCAACTTACTTGAATATCTATATATACACATTTTGACATATCTTGTTCTGTTTGGGGACTGGCAAAATATTAACATACTATAAATCCCCTTGTCATTTGAGATGTAACATAAGGGTTCCCTATCGATACTTCACTCGTACTGCGTCTGTTTAAGACGCTTTGTGGAAAAACTCATCTTTCTCCGATGACTGAAGCCTTTTAATAACGCAGTGTAACTGCACGGCCATTGGTTCGTGCAGTGTATTAAAAATGAACCAATGGCTCGGCAGTGGAGCTGCACGAGCCTATGGCAGTAAAGCCCGCCAGAATGGTGGCGGGGTCATCTGACTATATAAGCGGCACCTAGCCATAGGATCCTCAGATTTCTTCAGCAACGACTAGTTCATCGCTGATCTACGAGACTCGAAGCCTCTCGCCGTAGAATCGCCTTCGCAGCGGATCAAGCTGAACCAGCGACCCTTTGCTCGACTGATTCGCCGCTTCTCCGCCACCTTCAGCGTTGCAGCAGCAGCGGTTCCAGCTGATCCCCTGCCACCATCCAGCAAGCCTAAAAGAGCTTGGGCCTCATTTATAAAACATGCGTACGCACAGATTAGCACCGAATTCATCATAAACAACGAAGATGCAGTGTAAGATTAATTGTGTAGTGTAGTCAGATTTTTTTATTAACGGGAGGTTTTGCAAGATTAAACTGACCTTTTTAGTAGCCTAATGTTGAGAGTTCTTTACTTGCTTTCTGTACACAGTTTATTCCATGTAGTTTTTTTATTTTATTTTTTTATTATTTTATACAAGAGAACTTGTGAAGTCTTGATTTACTACTCAATAGAAAAAATATAACTACACACACATCGTTTGTCCACAGAATAATGACTCATTATTAAATAAAAAGCGCTCCCGCACGAACCTCTACCTCCGCCAGCAGGACCTCAATTTCAGACTCAGTAAAGTTTAAAATTTTTCTTTGTGCTCATCATTCTAAAGCATAGAAATTTGGATATTGGCGTGTGCTCTTTTATATGGTAAGACATGCTATCTCGGAACAACGTCCCCTCAGAAGAGTAGACACTCCACCCTCAAATGGTTCAAAAAATCTGGGAGATCTTCGGCAAGGCAGAGGTCGACATCTTCGCCTCAGAAGACAACTCTCATTGCCCAACGGGGAGGTTACTTTTCGAAGGACAGGGATGCGTTGGCCCGCGACTGGCCCAACTCCTCCTTTATGCTTTCCCCCCGATCGCTCTGATCCCACAGGTAATCAGGGAACAGAGACAAGGTTCTATTGGTGGCCCCACTCTGGAGAAACCAACACTGGTTGGCAGAGCTGTATCGGCTGCTCTCGGCAGCCCCGTGGCCCATTCCCCTGAGACAGGACCCACTCTCTCAGGCAAACAGAACGATATGGCACCCCCAGCTCAAGCTGTGGAGTCTGCACCTTTGGCCTCTCGATAGGAGCCTGCGGACCTCCCCGAGAGCGTGCTAAACACAATATCTCAGGCTAGAGCACCCTCTACAAGGCGGCTCTATGCCCTTAAATGGTCTGTCTTCTCAGACTGGTGTATGGTCCGCGGCGCAGACCCAATTTCCTGTGTCACATCTCTGATAATGTCCTTCCTTGCAGGAGCTGTGGGATAAGGGTCGTGCCCCTTCCACGCTCAAGGTCTATGTAGCAGCCATAGCAGCCTCACATGCTCCTATAGCTGGCCAGTCAGTGGGCAGGAACTACCTAGTTGTTCGGTTTTTGAAAGGGTCTAGGAGGATCAACCCGCCTCGCCCTGTCACCGTCCCTACATGGGACCTGCCCACGATGTTGAGGGCTCTTAAGAGCCCTCCTTTCGAGCTGCTACAGTCCGTTGACCTTTGTCCCCTGACGTTTAAGACTGCTCTACTACTAGTATTAGCATCGGTAAAGTGTATGGGAGATCTGCAGGTGCTATCAGTGAGCCCCACCTGCCTCGAGTTCGGGCCCAATGACTCTAAGGTCTTCCTGAAACCAAGGCATGGTTATGTACCTAAAGTGCTCTCTACTCCATTTAGAGCACAGGTGATAACTCTATCGGTGCTTCCTCCTTCAGAGCAAGACCAAGAGTTGAACTTACTCTGCCCCGTCAGGGCGCTGAAAGTCTATGCTGAGCGTTCCGCCCCGTTCAGGTGGTCAGATCAGCTATTTGTATGCTTCGGTGGCCGCACCAAGGGTTGTCCGGTTACGAAGCAGAGACTTTCCAAATGGATAATTGACGCTATTATGCTAGCATACTCTTCTTTGGGCCTTCAATGCCCCATGGGAGTAAGAGCCTACTCAACTAGAGGCGTTGCCTCTTCCTGGGCCTGGTCTAGCAGTGTGTCCATTGCAGAAATTTTTGTGTCGGCTGGCTGGGCCTCGCCGTCCACATTTGCCAGATTCTCTAGTCTGGACATCCCGGCCTTACAGGCGCGGGTCCTTTCTGCATAGCAGGGCACTCTGTCATATGACAACCAGTGCTTGGCATTTGCCTCCTTCATGTACGCTCTTGGCTCTCAGTGAGTTCCGAGGCTGTACTGAATTATTTCGGGACGATGATACAAGGCTGGGCCGACCTCTCTGAGTTTAGCCCTACTGCCTTTTGCGGGGCTTCCCTGCAAAATACTTGGCCCCTCTGGGCCCCCTTGGGTGCTTAAGGCAAGTTCAAGTATTAGTCGTTCCTCTAGCATAGCACAGCGGGATTGTACTGGTTCCCCACAGCATCTGGCCATGCTATGTAGCTGCACGACTCAGTCGAATGGCGGGATTGTACTGGTTCCCCAAAGCGTCTTAAACAGACGCAGTACGAGTGAAGTATCGATAGTGAACGTACTCGGTTACTAACGTACTAAAGAATATAACTTTCGCTTCAGTCGAAGTAACCTGAGGATCCTATGGCGAGGTGCCGCTTATATAGCCAGATGACCCCGCCCTATATATATATATATACAGTATATATTATTTATTTAGTTATTTTGCACATCTGTGCCAGTTACGGAGACAGCAACACTGGTGCCTACTTTCTATTTTTATGAATCATTATTGTTGCTTGTCCTGATTAGTTTGTTGGCATGTGGGTGATTTAATGTGCAAAAAAAGCTGTTACTCGCCCAAGTGGAAAAATGTCTCAATATTGATTAATCACATTGTATTTGATGCAAAACTAATGTGAAAATAAATAAATAAAATTAGCACATATCTTCCTCTTTTTTTGCCATAGAAAACATATGTGGAAGGTACACATTATTTGGCTACATGCTTGAGCAAACTAAACAACTAAACAAGTAAGGATTTTGAGGGGGCATTCACTTGACACCGTTTTGAACTAAAAATTGATTTTTATGCATTTAGACCATTTTTGAATGCATATTTACATGACAGCGACATTTTGGGGGCCTAGGAAGGCAACCCTTTCAAACTTTGTTTCAAAGTGCACATTTTTGAAAGCAATACAAAGTTCTGTCAAAATACACTAGATGGTGCAGGCCAACACGTTTTAATGCAGTTTGATATGATCACATCATTTCTCACATGGTGCAGCTGACTACCTTCTTTACACATCAGCCAATGAGCTTGCTGCTCAACATTCAAATACTTGGCTAGTGCTTGCTGTAGCAGTTGCAGAGCACTTTAGAAACCCTCTACCTTCCCCAGCTCCACCTGTATAGGGCTGCTATAGGGTGATTTCATGTATGTTATATATGGGGCTTATTGCATATATGTGCACCAGCAGTATTTCTTACATGCAGCAGCATGTCTGTGGATGTTTTGGCAGTAGCAAGTCTCAGTACTTGCTCTGCCACAGCAGCAGCAGCAGCAGCGTAGCAGATTCCGCTATTCCGCCAAGACCAAACACATTAACATTGCCATGTATATTACCATGCTAAACTCTTCGAGAGTTGTCATCACAGAAATACTGTTGTAGTCTCCATTTAAATTACAAAAACTAATTTGTGAAATGGTGACATCATGTGCATGCGTATTTCATGTTTAGTCTACAGTTATGTGAGCATGTATGTAGTGTTTCTTTACAAAGGGACATTGCCAACTACTGGCCTGGTATACATAGCATTTTAAGTCGTTCTTTTGTTAACGGGGATCATTTTGACAACACTGTCAAAACTACAAAAGTGCAGAGGAAAAACTTTTCCATTTTAAGTACACTGTAGTCATGTAAACACACCCTTATTCTTCCATTTGTTTTCGTCATGCTTGACAAATCTTGCCTGTATAATGTGGGAAGGCACTGCCACATAATGGCTATTCCTGCAACAGCCCTACTTCTACATCGACACCTGCCATGGTGTTTCTTATTTGTCTCTGACAAATTAATAAATTAGATAGAATAACGGGTTAAAGAAGTCACCGTTCACCATTAACAATTAGGTTGTGAACCCTGTTTTGTTTTTAGACAGTAGAATATAATTTTCAAAAAAGTCCCATATAAACATTAGTCACTCGTCAACTGTAGCTGACGCAGTTGCTAGGCAACAAGTGCAAGCCTCCATAGGCTAGATCGAGCCAATTAACAAAGTTCAGTTCGACCTTCATAGACTTCGAAGTCATGGCCTTTGAAGTCTGTGTTTTTCTAAGGAAAACTTACCTGTCTGTACATTTCTAGTAATCCTGAATATGTTGATTAGTGCCAAATGTAATCAAACACAACTAAACAAACTCTGCAGGAATATGAACCTCAGAAGGCAAAGTTGAGAACCGCTGTATGAGTTCTTGTAGAGTTGTAAATGTTGCGGTTATGTGTGGACTTCTAGCCATTGTGAGATGGCTCGGTGCACATGGACACAGTGATGAATGAGAGATATGCATTGTGGGAGGCTATAAATCAATATCTCCTCCTCTCCCTTTCTCTTTCTCGGTCTTGTTCGAGGAGAGCAGTCAGATAAAAATCTCATGGCTAAACGGACACTGGAGGACCAACCCTCAGCCAAGGCAACCTGCACTTCCTGTTTCCACTCTCTATTAGTCTAACATACTCCAGTGCACCACCGTATTTTCCAGTGGTGTGTGGTGAGGCTGTTCCCTGCTTTAGGCTTTTCTAATAATCTAAATTCAGGCTCAATTAAATGTTTACAAGGTTTCGACACCCAATATCAACACGAAAAAAATACATTTCGTACTTCTAGTCAAATTGGTTGGGTAAAAGTTCTTTTTTTAATTTTTTTTTTTAATATATTTAAATTCAGACATGACCGAAAGTGGTGACATCTGAATGGCTGAGATGTTTAATTTGCAAATAGTCTGCACGTTTCCACTGGTTTGTTCACATAGGCAATTTTTCAAAGCGGTTGTGAATCTGTTGGACATTTTTATACTACAGTATTAACTAGATAATCAGCCAAACAGTGGCACTGGTTTCTGATTTGAGCTTTGGATGTGTTCAAAAAATTCTTCAACTGCTAGACAGCATGTAACAGTAAAAAAGGAGATGATGTATTTCAATCAACACTATATATGCAAAGTGTGATTTATCAACAGTTATAACAAAACGTCTCAGGTTACTTATGTAACCATGGTTCCCTGAGTAGGGAACGAGACACTGCGTCCTCTAGGGGTCGCTATGGGGGACGCCTCGTCGTGACCCGTGTCTGAAGCATTCGCCGGCCAACGAGTTGGTGTTTTTTCAATGTATGCTTCAGACACGGGTCATGACGAGGCGCCCCCCATAGCGACCCCTAGAGGATGCAGTTCGAAGTTCCCATGAAAGGGAACTTTATCATAGCACCTGCTACCTATGCAGATTTATATGTGGCTATATATATGTAAATATGTTCATTTTGCACAAGTGGTTCACTTTTTTTCTTTCCTTCTTTCAGCAGAACCACTTACTTTACTTGAAATTGATTTTAAGATAATATTTCAATAACTGAATGTCACATTCACATGTTCACAGGTTTATAATTTCAGGTAATCATCACGTGACATGCAATAAACAGATAAAATATAGTCTAATTTAAAAGTGAAAATCAAGAAACTTCTAGGATTTTGAAAAGTATAAAGTATATTTAATGAAAATTGTCTCAGAAATATTTAAGATTCTGCTCTATATGTTATTCATCAAATAAGCACATTTGTGGTTGTGCTGGGATAACATGGATCACCAAGATTCAACTAAAGTTTCAACTTGTATTTTTATATTATATATAATATAAAATTGAGGATGGAGCTGGTATGGCACAGTGATTAAACAACAAAAACATTTGCCAACCCCTAATTTACACACACATGAATTTGTACTGTAAATGGATTATAAACCACATGTTTGTTTTACATTTCCATGTAAAAAAAAAAAAACCCTCTGAAAACAATTACCATTTGAGCTCTTGTAATATTTACTATAGCTTTCAAGTGAACAAAATAACAAGGAATTATGTATTTGTGAATGACCCCATATGGAGCAGAAATCTGTTTCTTAAAGTTGGATTAAAACAGAAAATCAAGAAACTTTGGGGATTTTATGAAAACTACTTCAGAATTATTTAAGATTCTGCTGTATTTATATGTTATTAATCAAATAAGCAAATATGTGGTTGATCATATTATGCTAGGACAACAGATCACCAAGTTTCAACTTAAATTTGATTTTTATTAATCTTTTATGAACTTGCTTATATATGACTATATAAATCCAATTAGTATTCATACAATTATATGTATGGATGTATGCATATATAATATATAAATGGTTTTGCTCTATGACACACTGATTAACTTGTAAAATTAAAAATGGCATGAAAAAAAGATTACAGACCCCTGATTTACTCAAATATGAATCTGTGTGGTAAATGGATTATAAACTACACGTTTATTGTACATTTTTCATATAAAAACCTCTGAAACATAACTACCCTTTGAGTTCTTTTAATATTCACTAGCTTTCAATCAAACCATATAACAAGGAATGACGCATTTATGAATGATCCCCTATGGAGCAGAAATCTATGCCTCTCAGTGCCTTTGTTTCGGTCTGATCTGATCTCTGGCCACTGATTTGCAGGTTAAATCCCCTGCTGTCTGGCTGCAGCCAGCTTGAAAAGTGTCCTAAGTGCTGCCAAATGCTTCTCTGGTCAGCAGCCCTAATTTATCCTGACAGCATGTACAAGCTCAGACTGAACCTTAGATAAAGTCCACACAACCCAAGGAGCAACTTTAATTGAACGAGATGACATGGTCGCTTTCCACTGCCTTGTCACTTGGTAGCGTAAACAGCTTGGTAGCCATTTATCAAAAAAAAAAAAATGTTTACATGGATAAATTCTCACCTGGAGCTGCAGAGTTGCGATTGTGTCTTCTGATACGTCTCAGAGCTAAACTAGTTTCGGTTTCTTCTGGAGTTTTTTTGGATAAGGAAGTTTGCGATAGTTTCCGTTTCTATGAGAAGTTTGACAGCAACAGCAGATCGTTTAGCGCCTTTATAAATGGAAGCAAAAGCAGGTGCGTTTTAGTAACCGAAAGGCCTAATTATCCGTTTTCATTACCATGTGCAAACAGAAGCTAGCATGATGATTGCAGAGAAAGGCTGTCTCTTCAACAGGCATAGTCACCTGTTTGTCTGATTGTAGCTATTATGAGTGCAGTCTGCTGTTCAAATTTGATTTCTCATCACCTGCGGTGCAGGGGCGGCTTGTCGGCTATGCATTAGTCCCATCAGAAGCGGCCTTATCTCAGAGCCTTGGGCATTCTGGGAAAAAAGGTGATATGACAGCCCGTGGGACCCATACAATGCGTTGTGGAAAATCATCTCTGTGACATCCCTGGCTGTATTTACCACACCTGCTGGGCAGAAACAAATTCGTAACTTTTTTTCTTAAGGTTCCCAACAGACTTTACTGCCGTGCCAGCGATGCCGGAGAAAATGAAATGGGTACAGAGGAACACTGAGTATCTTCAATGCCGCAGTTGCTAACAAAACCACGCAGGTGTTGTGGACACCTGGATTACAGCGCTCGCTCTCCTCCACGCTGAAGGAGGAAGAGGCATACGAGTGGGCATGTAATCACAGTCGTGATGTGAAGCTCCGTGGCAATCGGCAAGGGCGAGCTGTGGTCTTGGTGCATATTGACCTACCTCCAATTGCGTTCCACTACAAAGGATGATGAACTATCTTCTGACCTCAAAATGGAGGAAGTCATTCACTTTGATGTCTACTGATCTATTTTCTCTTTGTTCTTTGCCTTAGGGTTGTGCGTTGCGCTGGGTATTGCACTCTACAATAAAGCAACTGTCTGAACTGCAGATGACGGATTTATAAAACGTAAAAATATAACTTTGAGTATCACAAGGGTCAATGACAAATAAGGGTTTCCATGACAAAGGATAAATCTGTAACCTTCTTTTTAAATCTTCTTTTAAAACATGCCAAATTTGTAGAAATGTACTTGTCGTGTTCATTATGGTTTCATATGCTTTTGAAAGCTTCACACCATTTACCAACATTATATTAATATACTTTCTATTTTTTTTTTCCCTGCATGTTGGTAATGCTACATGACTTATTTGCTACAGACAAAGTTTTTCAAATATGAAGCAGTGAAGCAGTTAAATATATGATTATGCTAAACTACAAATAGTTTTTTCATTCATACTTACAGTATAATATCAGAACAGTTGTATCACCCTGATATTTTTTACATTTTATTTTTTAAACTTTCTTCCTCGAAGAACATATAAAGATACATTTAATGAACAAAATTTAAATCATGCTCATCAAAGAAGATTTTGAATTGCATTTTAATGCATTGTTAATTATAGCTTCTGACAGTACCATTAAACAACTTTGACTATTGCCAAATATGTAATATTTGGGTATTTTTAGATTATTTTTGGGGTGACTCCTTCTGGTACAATAATAAAATAAAAATAAAAAAACACTGCATCATATAATATTTCATGAAAATCATAGCTTAAACAAAATGCCATACACTGTGACAGATCGTATTCTTAACCCACACTGACCACTGACAACTTTTTGAGTTACTTTCACTTTTTTTTTTTTTTTTTTTTTTTTACTTTTTGGGTGTCACCTTCCGGCACAGTGGAACAATGATAAAAAAATTAATAAATAAAAATAATTATGTCACTGCTTAAAAATGTCATACTGTAGCTTAAACAAAATGGCATGCACTGCTAATAATGATATTGCAATTTCTTCATGAAAACCGGTTAAAAGAATTGCAGACAGTAATGTCTGCAAGGTCTTGTATCAGCACTTCAGACATCAAAAATCCATATTCTCCTTGATGTAACTCAGACACGAGTGTCAATTCATATGAACCCTCATCAATTAATCTGTAGCGACTGCAGTCTGTCATCCGAGAGGATGTATGCTAGAATCCACTCCCAAGGGTGCTTGAGTAACCTCTCTCAACCTTTTCAAAGGACTAAATAAGTCATTGGCAGATCCAGCATGAAAACGAAGGTAAATTAGGTTTTGGGACAAGGGTACACTGTACACAGATTTCATTAGAATCCCAGAGGTAACCTGATACACCTGTTCCTGCCGCTCGATGGGAGACGTCGGCAACATGACCACAAGATTAATCAAGATTGACAAGCAGTGTCTTGACCAAGGTGATGATTTCTCGGGCAGCAAAGCCCTGACATGACTAATCTATATTGAGCCAATGAGATTTATGACAGGGAATCCTGGGATAAGGCAGCATTGAACTGAACAAAAGATGTGATCATTAAGTCTCACACTACAGAACTGGCAAATGTACAATCGTGATCAAACCAATGTGTGGGGAATGTTTTATTAACAGTAGTGGACAAAACCATGACACATGATTCATGTAATTGGCTATCAACTTCGCAAAACAACTCCTATGCAGTCATATTAATGTTTTATTCGTTTTATGTATTTTAGGATTATTTTATATTTTAATATATTTTACAATGTAATTAATTCCTGTGATGGCAAAGCTGAATTTTCAGCATCATTACTCCAGTCTTCAGTCTCACATGATCCTTCAGAAATAATTATTTCATGCTGATTTGGTGCTTTCAAATCATTTCTCATTGTTATCAATTCTGAAAACGATTTTTGCTGCTTAATATTTCGTAAAAACTGTGATGCACCACCATTTGGGGTAAGTAAAAAGAAATAAAGAAATTAATATTTTATTCAAAAAGGACACATTAAATTGATCAAAACTATAGCAAAGACATTAATAATATTACAAAAGATAAAAAACAAACTGTATCATGGTTTCCGCAAAAATATTAAGCATCAATATTAGATAAAAAAAGAGATTCAAATACAAAAATGCTGGTACTTGTAGTTAGTCCTGCAGGCTAAGAAAAATTAAAATAAAAGTTTGCACACATCAAACGCAGCTAAATTCAGAATAGCTCAAGCCAAACCTCTATCATAATGAATCCCAGGTGGGTCTAAACTATGAATAACAGGTATTAACATTTCAGAGCGCTGCCGAATATACAGAGATGGGCTGTGAAACCTTCAGAGTGCTTTTCTGAGAACTGCCACTTCTAAACATTCCTCCATGCACAATTTGAGCTCAAAGCACCTTTGTGCAAAGAGAGAGTGACAGGTTGACTTTAACTCTGCACTGCCGGACCATTCCTGAGGAGCTGACAGCATTTCAGCGCTAAACAAACTACAAAGTAATCACTCAGAAGAATAAACAAGGATGGTAACTGCTAAATTAACCCTGCCCACACAAACTCATATAATCAAAAGAATTTTGATTAAATAAATCAAGCGTAGCGTTAGTTCTGGCAGGTCACGTTAGTCAAGCTCGCATCAGCTGACTCTCTACCTATAGTAATATGACACCTATCTAAGCATTCATATATAAGGTCCCTCAGTAGTATCAGCAGTTTTCGCATTGCTCAATAGCTAATTACCCTCCTCCATCCCCAGCTCCTCCTCTGTCCGTCAGGATTCAGCCATCTGATTATCCTTTGAATCAGACTAATTCTAAAATGCGTACATAAAATTATTGAACTTTAACTATATCTGCATGGCGGGGGGGTTATCGCTGCTCTCATCCATGCTTGGCTGCATGGATGCGCAGGAAGTTCTTGCCCAGAACAGAACCATACCACCAATCCAAACTGTCTGCTAATTGTCAATCATTTCTGACGATAGTGGTCCTGACAGAATTACAGTTATGTTCAGGATGAAATACAATCTTAATACATACTGTGCAGTATATGCTACAAACCATTTTTGTTTGATCAACAGTAACACGCATTAGGCCTAGACAGTACATCTATAAATTTGTCAAGCATTGTTGTTACGTGACCTCATTGCAATTTTAAATTTAATGAGGGATGTTGAAGTCATGCTGCATTTTAATATAATTTTGGAATAAGGATATAATATGGAATATGGAATTTTGGAATAAGGAAACATTTCATTGCATTACGGCATATAAGTCAGATACGCTTTATGGTCATCTGGGTATTCAAAGCATACAAAAACAAAATGCGTGCAAGCATACTGCAGTATAGAAATATTGTAGCATTCACATTAAAAACACAAAATACAGGAAGTAACTTAAAAGTCCTTACATAAGACAGGATTTTTTCACATTGTCAAATAAATAAATTAAATGTTGATTTATATTAAAATATCTGTTGCAAAAATGTAATTTTAAATAACCAAAATGCCCTGCATATTTAAAATGTGTGAGCACAAATGCTCCTGTATTGATTTTTTTTTTCTTGTATCCATTATTTAACATCTGATATATTGCATAATATTCCATCAGGTCGAGCAAGTTATTGGTTTAGCCGAAAAGCAGTATTCTTTAGTACCAGAAAAAAATATGCCCTCATAAAGTTAAAACAAATGTCCTTTGAAAATCAATTCCAGAGTGCAATTGCTACCCTTTAATAGAAAAAAAGTGGTCTGACTCAGTATTCATAATGCAGACGTAACATACGAGGCCTAAGCTATTCTAAACATAACCGTAGAAAATGTACTGACGTATTCACGGCTGATGTAAGGCTCCTGTCATTCCTTTTTGCATTGTATGATTATGTATTTTACCTGGGTGGATTCTAGACCAGAATAATTAATTACCAAAATATGTTTGCTAAGAGTCTATAATTATACTGACATGTATTAAATGAACCACAGACGAAAGAAAATAAACCCAGGGCCTGAAAAAATGGTAAATTACATTAAGCGTGACAGTCTTCGAAATGACAGCTAAAAATGATGTACGCCGTTGTAAACGGCTCTCTCATGTCTGAAAGTCTAAAACACCGCCCTCTCACAGGGATCAATATGAGGAAAGAACCACAGGGAACAAATGAAATAACGAGCAGCGGGAGAGAAGCTTCGGTTGCCACGGTGATCGATACATGTATCAGTGGCTCTGAATTGCGGGCAGACATCAAAGGGAAGGCTCTGTGGGGCGCTCCTTGTCCCGGCAAAGAAAGCAACTGAAGTTCAATCCCCTGCAAGCCAGGAGAACGTATGAGAAACAGCGGCCCTGCCTCTTGTCTTCAAAATGATGCTGTGCATGTGAGCTTTGCTTCATTTGATGTAGTGTTCGTGCATTTCTTTGTATCTGTACGTGTCCTTGCAAGTGGAGCGGTGGGATATCGCAGAGACAAGGGCAAGTTTTGTGAGTTGCCTCGTACTTTATTTGTCTCAGATCTGTGGATATCTAAAATCGTATTGCTCCGTTGGTCATGAAAATCAATACTGCGAAACAGTATAAACTAGATAGCCAATAAAAATTCTCACGTCGTTTCAAAATATGCTCTTATATTAAAGCAAAAATGCAAGTGAAGTCAAAAATGCTAAATATATATGACATTTATTTAAATAAACAAAACAATCTGGATGCAAACCAGGATAAACACAAATGATTTTGTGGTCCTTTTTGGAGCCTGATATCCATCTTACTTAAGTAAGATTGACGGCCTCCATGGTCATCCGCTTCAGTTTAGCTGCAAAACAGCTCGTTATGCTGCTTCATATTGCAAGAATTTCTAATATTACCTTAATGTGTCATTGAAATTATTATAACTATCTGTCTTTTTTATTATTTTTAGCGGCTAATGAATTGGAAGTCTCGCATTCACAGAAAATAGCTTACTTCCATGTTGCAAAATTAAGTGGATAGGCCTATGTAGTCTAGCTAGAGTGATTATTAAAAAAAAAAATTCTCCTTGTGTGTTCCACGGATAAACAGCATACAAGTTTGGAACGATATTAGGGTGAGTAATGACAAAATGTTTCATTTTCAGGTGAATTATTCTGTTAATACCTACGTAGGTGTTAAAGGCAATAGGTCTTACACACACTGTCATTTAAAATAATAAAAAAAAAAAACACAGTAAATTGCTAACCATAGGGAAAAATCGCCAGTCTGTCTCAGCATGAAGTATTTTATTAAACAATACATTTAAAGCCATAATGAACCTTTACTTTACAGCTCTGAGTGCCTCTGTCCAACCAAGGTAACTTTTTGTACTGTTTATGTTAGCAATTATCTTGGTCTGGAAGCCACACTTTGTAAGTTACCAGGGCCTGCCCTCCTGATAGCACTTACTCAGAGCAGAATCACAAAGCACATTAAAATGCATTTGGTGTAATCAGGTTTCATTGCATATGCAACTTTGGTTGCTGATGGTGTTTTTTTTTTTATGATAGCAACTGAAATTTTAAGGAATACTTCCCCACCACAATACAATTATATCCTTACTCACCTTTACCCGGCTCCAACTCTGCTCGTGTAGTGTTTCCAGAAATGCCAGATATGTTGGATCAAACAGGAGATACATATTGTTTGATATCTTCAAAATATGCTAAATAACGCAATTAATCCCTGACAATCACTCAGGATGCAAACTTCACACATGGTCTCACTTTGTTCAAAATAAATAAATAAATACATAAAATGCAATAATAATAATAATAATAATAATACAAATTAAAATACATAACAGTACATAATAGTAAAACAAGTTTTTTTGTGATAGATTATACAAATTTTTATCACCCATGAAAAAGTATTTTAATATGTTTAAATAAGTTTCGTAGGGTAAGAAATGTGTTTAATAAGGGCTCAGTGAAAAGATGCTAAATTAAAGAGCCACTGAATTAACAGCAATAAAGTAGAGATTCCTCCCTAAGAACAGCTAAAGGGGTGATGGACGCTATGTGTTGAGTGTTTATTTAATGTGAAATAAAACACAAACTTGTTGGTGTTTAAATAATCTAAATAAATATTATCATAAATTTGGAACCATGATAAACTATTACTTTACAACATTGCATGTACTGTCAAATTTTATTTCTCATGATAGCACAACAAAATCTCGAAGAACTTTGTGTTTAATTGGATTGCATTGCATATGCAAATTCACTTGTTGTCTGAAAGTCCTAAGAGCGTTGGTGTTTTTTAGATGGCGGCACACAGTAAATTACATTGATGAGTGCTTCCTGTCCATCTCCTGTTGAGCCGATCATACAACGTCCCATTTGGAACTGTCATAAAACTCAGTTTTATAGTGAAGCGTCTCTGAATAATTCATTTGTCAACAATATATGCATGGAAATGCTCAAGCACCCTCATAACTTATTTAAATGGTAGTATCCATCACCCACACAGAGGAAAAAAAAAGGTCTACAATGTCAATAAAAAATAAATAAATAATAATAATAATAATAAAATCTCCTACTTTGACTGAAATCTATATATCTCATTATAACTTCAGTTTCTATAATGTGTTCCCCCCCCCCGTTTTCACAGTTTGTTTGATATACAAGGATAATTTCAAAGATGTAAATTATACACCATCAATAGCAGTTCACATCTGCTTTGCTTTTATGCCAATTGTGCACCGTACTGAAATTCACACAAACTGTACCCAAGACCATATTTTCACTTTTAAATTAAACAAAGGAACTGAACGTACAGTAGGGTGCAAGCGCCCCTTAAACCACCTGTCAATGATTTCAGCAATGCTATAGACAACAATAAAGCCTCCTTCATAACTATGACTTCTCCCTCAAGGCACATTTTTCTTTCCTTCGTTCCTCACCCTCCATGATTAGGCTCCTCTCAGACATCCCTTGATTTACAGCAGCACTCCCTCCTGTCAGCCTGCTACTGCAGCTACACCCAAATCACAGAGTCTGATTTACTACAGCGCCTGCAAAGAAACTGCAAGAACTAAATGCTTTTAGGAGCACAAAAATAGCAAGTCCAGACAAAGATTGCATGGTTTATGGAGAAGTTGTTAGCTGTTGCTGCTAATGAAGTGGTCTAGTGCTGCCTTCAAGACAAGTGCATGTGGGAAGCTCGTGCCTTTGAGTTTGACATTCATTATTAGCCTACGATATGTCACAAATGTAAGTTGGAAACACAACACAGATCCTGAATAAAACAAAATAATTATATTGTGAATGGTAAACCCAAATAAGTGCATCTAAATTCAAAAAGATTTAAAAAAAAATCTGTCACATATTTATAAATGGTATCTCAACTACAGGTATTTGTTACATAAAGCAAACTGTGAAAGTTGAATGATCACCTTTACACTATTCACTACAGACTTGCTCTCCTCACTAATCTCTATAGTTTATGGATATATTAATTGATTGCATCTATATTATAGATCACCGTTTCAAATTGACACACCCCTTCTGATGTCTCAACTCGGGAGCTTGTGTGTCTTCCAGATTTCCGAGTTTCACTCAATTAAACTTGACTCTGTCATTCATGTGCTAAGAACTTGTAATTAGGATATTTCTGACTCCACTTCAAGGGCACACAGCTCACTGGCTCCTTCTATGGAGATATTTAAGTATTGCTCAGTCTAAAGGGACATGATGCAATTTCAATGTTTCCTTTCTCTTTGGAGTGTTACAAGCTCTTGGTGCATAAAGAAGATCTGTAAAGTTGCAAAGACTAAAGTCTCAAATCCAAAGTGATATTCTTTACAAAAGTTAAGAGTCAACCACTCCTACCTAAAACGGCTCGTTCTAACATGCCCCCGCATGTCTACGTCACAATGTGGGATGATTTGCATAACGCCGCCCAAATGTTCACGCAAAAAAAGAAGGTGTAACTTTAATTCTTGCTGTTGCCGCCTGCAAGAAACTGCAAGAACTAAATGCTTTTAGGAGCACAAAAATAGCAAGTCCAGATTGCATGGTTTATGGAGAAGTTGTTAGCTGTTAGCTGTTGCTGCTAATGAAGTGGTCTAGTGCTGCCTTCAAGACAAGTGCATGTGGGAAGCTCGTGCGTTTGAGTTTGACATTCATTATTAGCCTACGATATGTCACATGTTTTGTTGTGAAACCGAAACTACTTTGTTTGGCCTTCCAAAAGAGGACACGACTAGAAATCAGTGGTTAGCGTAAAAAGACAGTATAAGTCATTATAATCAGTAATTATGTCCCCACTGGATGCAACAAATGCCTCAGTTGTAATGGGTTTCATTGGTTTTGTCTCATCCTGCTGGGAGACAGCATCACAGTATGTTAAGTGGCGTAACATTTCCATCACACGCTTGAGGCATTCGGCCAATCACAACACACTGGATAGCTGGCCAATCAGAGCACACCTCGCTTTTTTAGAATGATGAGCTTTGTAAAAATCAATGCGTTTCAGAAAGGCCGGGCATAGAGGAGCAACAATAATGTACATTATATGGAAAATAATGTTTTTTGACCCTTAAACCACATAAACACATTGCATTACACCAAATACACAAAATAATGTTCTTTTTAGCAACGTCATATGACCCCTTTAACGATGACAGAAATTTGCAGATATACATCAACTGGAAGTCATTAATTTTCAAATAGTTTTCAGGGTTTCAGGGGCTGCTGGCGATGTTTCTTTATGTACTGTATTAAGGCACCAACTAGGAAAACTAATCTCAGACAGACTTTCAAGGCACCAACTCATGATTTCAAGCAACCTTTAGACTAAATACTGTATGCAAAATACAGAGTTACAAATACAGTTATTCATATACAAAATTAAAAACCACTGATCTATGCTACCCAGAGTCATTGGGGGGAAATGCCTGTGGCGATATTTCTAAAAAAATATATTATGTTGCTTTTGGCATGTTTTGGGACAGTTTCAATTGAGTCCAGAGAGTGGTGCTAAAAGTGTGTTTAGTTCTGTCTGAAAAAATGAATGTGAATTAGGCAATGATTTATTATGCTGGTTGTATCATGGCAGTTCGGAAAAGTCCATTGAGAGGTGCTGAAAGGTTAATGCTTTATCATTTTTGGAAATGATGTACCATAGTGTCAACAAAAGCAAATGTGAGATAAAAATGCATTTCTGAAGTAGCCATGACATTTTAGCTTGCTTCGACAAATCTTTGAACACTTTTATCATGACTTGTGTTTCACAGGACTCTTACTTGAACGTCCACAGTAGTTGTTGCCATCACCCTGTTTTTATGCACATTTTGAAGTATGCGAAATGAGTGATGGAAACGCCAAATTGCAAACAAACAAACAAAAATCCCCTAATTTTCAAAAAAATATATTTTACACTTACTTGAGGTGGTTTTTGACTTGTGTGAAAAAGAGTTAAAACAAATAATGGGAGATGGAAATAGGCTACTTTTACCAGATAAATTCCTCCATGCGCATCAAAAAAAGTTGTGTGATTTTGCGCGATAGGACGACATAAATTGAGCGGACCAATCTCATTGCACAGCATCTGAAATGTTGTTATGGTAATTCTGAAATGCCTGAGCAAAGTCTGTCGTCAAAGTCTTACACCACTGTGTTCTCAAACAACAGGCATCCATCTCCGAAAGCAATGACCACATTTATTGTGTTTCGTCTGCTCGCTCTGTGGCGCAAATAATTTATTATATATGACAATTATTACATTCAGTGGCTTCTCCTACTTTTCATAGTGATATTTAGTGCCAAGTTTATCATGAAGTGAGGATTTTGTTCTCTCTGACTAAGTTAAATTTGTAAGTTTAGCTGGAAACATAGCTGTTGTAAGGGCAAAGCTGTACCAGGTGAGCTACTGAGCAAGTTTACTTTGTCAAAAAATCCATACATATGGGTCTAATTCTGTGATGCAAATGTTCAAATGCATTAGTTTACAAATCATGCACTTTGACACTATATCACAAGTGTTTTGAGGTCATAGCATAGTATTTTTCAAGGAACCACACAAAAATAAATCTTTATTAATTGATAATCTTGCCCTGTAGTCATAATTTTTCTGAAAAAGCATAAAAGTTTTTGGTATTTTTCTGTCAGCATTTTACTTACTGTTTTTAGTTTTGTAAAAAAAAAAAAAAAAAGTAAGCAGGGGTATGTTTTTATTATTTATTTTTTTTTTTACAATGAGTCTGTTGGATTTATGCTGTGTTCCAAAATCAACCAGATGAAGGCAACTTAGTAGACCGCATATTATACAATTTGATTCACACATGCTTCAGTATATTCCAACCTTTATATACAGACTGTGAAGGAGCCAAAGATGTGCAGAGATCCAATTTATGTAAATATGCAAAGACACATTGCGATGACTACTAATGTGAGTGTAGACAGCTAAGCTCCAACTACAGTTGGATACAGCAGTCGACTAGAAGCACCCAGCAACCAACATTATAGTGACCTCCAGAGATTGAATCAATGTCAGCGTGAATAGTTTGAAGAACTTGACCTGCTAAAACACAGCTAGACATGGCAAATCTGAATGCCAAGTATGTAATTTTTAACCTGTAACAGTGTGAGCAGAGCCACAAATATAGTTGTTAAATTTAGATATGGTAATATGTTCTGGCAGACCCAGGAAGTCACAAGAAATCTGGGAGCTCAAGCAAGAGAGTCCAAAAAGCCACAAATATAGTTGTTAAATTTAGATATGGTAATATGTTCTGGCAGACCCAGGAAGTCACAAGAAATCTGGGAGCTCAACCAAGAGAGTAATTTTCTCAGTCACTTTCCATTCAAATGCAATTAATTCTAAATAATTATTTAAAAATAACATTGCGATACAAAAATGTTTGGTACACTACGTCCATTTTGAATTCGTTTAAAGATGTTCTTTATTGTTAACATTGTTCGTTAGCATGGCTGACCAGAGCTGTGCCTGCTAAACAGGTATTGGGTTACTTTCTGGCACATGGACATGCAATTTGCATTTTATAATTACTTTTGTATTGTCTTGTCATTCTGTTTCAAATTATTATTCACAATCTTTCCGTTTGTGAATTGAAATGCCAGCAAGACTTTTACAATTAGCAAGGCTGTGTAATAAAGAAACAAAAAACATATGACAGCAAATATGAGTAAACCCAAATGAACATTACAGTATTTTTCAACTTGGATACACAAATAATGTATACACAAGGCAATTGCTCATGACAATGTGCCAGAAACATACATAAAACTGGTAACACATTCTTGCTTCCACAGAATTTTCAGATGTGGTGCACTTTTCAACACACTCTTAGTGCTCTAGCACATTCCTTATTATGAGCACAGTATATTTTCTCTCTTTATACACAGAAACATATTCAATATTGTATCTTTTTTATTTACTTATTTATTTATTTTTTTGGCCTGTGATTCATTGGGCTGGTTTAATTCAATTCATGTTTATTTTTATATCACTTTTCACAATACAAATTGTAAAGCAGCTTTACAAAAAACAAAAAAACAAACAAAAAAATATGCTTGTTTCAATGTTACAATTAGGAAGATATTCCTATATAATTAGGAAGTTACATTAATCACTGTTATCAGTCAGTAATTAATGTCAGTATGGCAGTAATAATGATTACAATTTAAGGATAATATTTGACAGTTTTGAATGATTGAAAATGATTGAAATTTTGCTGAACATTTCCTTTCATACAGGCCATCCAAGATGTACAGTATACGTTTGTTTCTAACGGATTTGGAGAAATTTAGCATTACATCACCCATCTTAGGGGTAGCGCATTACAAGTAACACAAGTTACATTACCAGATTACTTTTTTTCAAGTAACTAAAGTTACACATTACTTTTTAATTTAGAAGGACATATCTGAGTTCATTTTTCAAATAAGTAATGCCAGTTACTTTGTTTTCCCATGTATAGACTGACAGCTTTCGTGTTGCAATGTTGAGAGTAATTGGTAGTAGGTGTAGAGGCGTTGTGTGTGTGAACATGTTACTGTAGTTCTAGACTAAATGTCAACATGTATTTACTCATCTCACCTGCACAAAAACATATTCAGTGTTCCTCAAAATGAATAAAAACAGTCAAATGCAAACTCAGAATGTTACACAAACCTGCAATAATTAAATATGTTAAATAAGACAAATACCATTTATGTATTTAATCCCATTTTATTAACCTATGTCTTTGCTACTGACCTTCGATGATCCAATTCAACCATACTAATAAGCAAAAATGACACATTTGTGTTTAATTTTTGTTATCCCTGAATAGTGTTGAACTTTCTTCTCCTGCGTCATATTCTTCATAACATAGCTGCAGCCTCTATTGTACAGACATGAATTTACATTTCCTTCAGCCTGAGGCGTATTCATTTCACTTTTGGCACATTTAACTTTTTTCACTTTTACATTTGTAAAATAACAACTTTTTTATATTAAAAACAAACAAGCAAGCCCTGCCCAGATTTAAAAAGTAACTAAAAATTAATGCATTACTTTCCATAAAAAGTAACTAAGAAACGTAATTAGTCTGAAAGCAGAAAGTCGTTTACACCTAGAATGGTTTGAGGGTGAGTTTTTTCATTGTGTTTATGATTTTGACATTGTGATATTTGGTAAAGAAAACTATATATATTATTGGGATAACTGGTATATTATTTTGTAAAATGTGTTAATCCAACTGAAAAAATACAGTAATATCCAGTTACAGAGCAGTATCATACAAACGTGGCACTGCCATTTTCTTTGTTATTTTTGCTACTGATCAGTTACTGATTAGTTTGATATATTTTGCTCAGACTCGTATCAGTAAAAATGGCATTTCATTTTACGGAATGGAAATGCAATATTTGCAAAAAAGGCCTAATAGGTTAGTGCGGTTCCTTTCATGATCAGCTTATTGATGTTTCTGCTTCAACCCTTCCCCTTTTAAGTATCTCTGCCAAATGAAATCAAACAAACCAGCGTTTCCTGTATTAAGCCCTGTACCAATTATGAGACTTGACCAATAACACCCTCCCTCTAGATACCACTGAGACACGGGGCCGGAAAACCTTTTGTGGCCACTCTTGGAGGAGTGCTCTCCATAGTGAAACCCTAATGAGATACATCGCTATGACATCTAAATCAATATCCATGTTAAATATAAATATGTACATAGTTTGGTAGCTCATGCTTGCTGGAGTCTGGTGGAAAACTGCAAATAAATCAATGACTCTGCCCGTAATGTAATGTAACTCCCCTCTTTCCCCCCGTCTGTTCTGGGATCTAAAAGTAATGCAGCACAAATGTAATTTCTTTGCAAGCAAATTCATATCTGATATCAAATTATAGTTTAGATATGATAAGGGAAATACAATTGTATCTACATATGGAAATAAAGATCTGATATAGATCTGTCATTTCCACTTAGAGGTCAATACAGGCACTTTAATGTCTTTTTTTTGTTTACTTACCCTCTCCAAGGTCTCAGAAACTTTTAAAATTGCCCAGAAAGGTATCAGAAACTTTTATTAATTTTGCTACTTTTCAAATGCATTTTATGTATATACTTATCTTAAAGGAATAGTTCACCCAAAAATGAAAATTTGCTGAAAATATAAATATACTCACGCAAAGGCCATCCAAGATGGGTAGTAGTATGATGTAGATGGGTTTGTTTCTTTACATTACTTGCTCACCAATGGATCCTCTGCAGTGAATGGGTACCATCAGATTGTTTTTTTTTTTTTTTTACTGACGGCACACATTGGCTGCAGAAGATTCATTGGTGAGCAAATTATATCATGCAAATCTCTCCAAATCTGTTGTGAACGAGAAACAAACTCATCTACATTTTGGATTGCCTGAAGGTAAGTGTTATTTTGTTTATTTATTTATTTTTTTATTTATTTTTTTTCTTTCTTTTTTTCTTTCTTTTTTATAAATTTTTTTTTGGGGGGTGAAATATTCCTAATTCAAAGATTAGGCTAATTGTATATGTGCATAAGGAAATTATCTTTAAAAATAATAAATAAATAAATTAAATAATTAATTAATTACAAAAATGCTTTTAATACATTATTCCAGATTTCTACCACAGAATGAATGGTCATTTGAGATGAGATGAAAATGCCAAATTACCATGAACAGTATCATATTTATGCATGGGCGACACAGACATCTTGCTGGGAACAGAAAAAAACAACAACAACAAGAAAACAATGAGAAATGCTTATGGAGAAATTCCTGTTTGCTCTGAATACTGAAGCCGGATCTGTTCACGTTTGTGTAGCTGCACAAACAAATGGTCTGAGCGCAATTTCGTTACAATTTTCACCTTCAGCATGAAGATCATCTCCTCGCTGGATGCAAGAAGCTCGAACTCTGCTTACTCGCAGTAGAAGAGCCCCGGCAGCAGAAGCGTCTTTCAGTGCTTCCACTGCGGCCATCCGGCAATCTTGGAAGCGAATTTCCTAGCGGTGTTGTTTTAAATGTCGCACCACGAGTGTGGCTCGTGCAAGACAGGTACAGTGAGTGTGTCGCTTGCTGCCTGCTTCGCTTGCGGATCTCGTTCTTTCATGAATGTGGCCCTCCCTCTTCCACTCTCCTATTTCTTCCCTCCCAGGAGCCTCGGAAGAAGGAAGAAAACAGCAGGGCAATGGAATGGATTTATCGGCTACTCATGCTAGCACAGGTCCCACGTGCTTCACTCTCCCCACAGCGCCTATTATTTCACACATGAGGATCAGCGCCCCTCATCTGCAGCAAGCGGCTTGATCTCTTTCAGCTGATCAGAGGAGAAAGCAGTCACTAATGATTCCATGTGGCTGACCGCTTCGGATGCAGAGGACTGGGCATGTTCCAGAGAGGTTCCTGGCACCCGTACTCCCAAAGACTCAGCATGGGCCAATGTGGACAGCGACCTGATTCACGTCCTCACTAAAGCTGTGGAGGCTTGGATTGGTTGGCTCCGGAAGAGCCCACCTGCAGCCGCTTAGACAAGTGGTACCTGCAAACAGGACACCGTCAACGATTCTCCCGCCAAAGGCAGGCTCTGTTCTTCCCGGAAGTTCACAACAAACTCACCAGGACTTGGCAGACCACCTCCACTCTGAGTCCTTAGGGCCCTGCAAGAGCCTACCTTTGAGCTGCTCCAGTCGGCTGAATTACGCCCCTTTCACTTAAGACCGCCCTACTTCTGGCTTTAGCATTGGTTAAGCAAGTGAACGACTTACAAGTGCTGTCAGTCAGTGCCTCATGCCTTGAGTTTGGGCGTAACGACTGTAAAGTTGTCCCCAAACCATGTGCCTAAAGTGCTCTCCACTCCATTTACAGCACAAGTCATCACCATTCTAGGTCTTCCTAACCGATAGGATAAGCAGGGTCATAATTTACTCTGCCTGGTTCAGTCTCTTAGAGTATATGTAGAATGCTCTAGCCATGTCTGGCATTCAGAGCAGCTCTTTGTATGCTTCGAAGGCCACTCTAAAGGGCTGCCAGTTATGAAGCAGAGACTGTCCTGCTGGATAGCCCTCGCTTATGCCTCAGCGGGCTTGCAGTGTCCTACTGGAGTGAGGACTCAATCCACCAGAGGAATGGCCTCCTCCTGGGCTTGATCCGTCGGAGTTCCCTTCAGGCACAGATTTTGTCCACCTAATTTACCTAATCCCCTGTTTAAGTGGAGAAGGTCTTGTGGTGTGGACCCCAGCCTGGTGGCTTTGGTCTCATAATTGGCTCATGCTTTTTAGGAGCCCTCATTACGGGCACTCCAGAGAGTGGCTTCATGCCGCATGCCGCTTTTGGATGCATTCCACATAAGAGTTTCATGCAACGTTCCCTCAGATCTCAGAACTCAGTTCCCTGAGATAAGGGGAAGAGTGTTGATGACTGTTGCTTTTTAGTCTAAATATTCTATTCTATTTTAGTATAATATTCAGGATAACAAAATGGAGCTCAGAGCCGACTTATATAGCTGTCGGCTCCACCTTTTTTGGCCTGTTGAAGCACCATTTGTTTGTGCAGCTGCACGAACATGAACAAATCAGGCTTCAGTGTTCAGAGTAAACAGGAGTTTCCTCATAAGCGTTTCACGCAATGCTGGTTCCCTTAAAAGGTTACTCCACCCCAAAATGAACATTTTGTCATGAATCACTTACCCCCATGTCGTTCCAAACCGTAAAAGCTTTGTTCGTCTTCGGAACACAATTTAAGATATTTTGGATGAAAACCGGAAGGCTTGTGACTGTCCTATTGACTGCCAAGTAAATAACACTAGCTGCGTTTCCATCACCCTTCAAATTGCACAAATTTAAATTGCGAATTGAAAATACACCAAATGGAAAAAGTTTTTGCGCTCGCATTAGGTGGTTATTCAGGCAATTTGAAAAAGGAATATTTCGCAAAACTGCAATGGAAACGTTTTTTTTTTATTTTGCATTAACAGGTCACATGGCGTACGGAAAAAGTCATATGATCATTCCTCAATGTAGACAACGTAGGCCACCGGAGATGTTCGTGGCCACTCTAGTCAACGCTTGTGTTACCAGTCGCGCCACGGCACGTCCCAGAAGCTGCTCTCCACGCTGCTTCTGTCAAGATACATGCATACGCCTCCTTCGATTAAATATAATGGCTAGTGTAGCCAAAATCCGTCAAAATCCGTTGCCATGACTTATCGTGATAGGAAAAAATTACATTTAGTCGCATAACGTCGGTTAATGGAAACGCCATCATTTCACAATACTTTTTTTTATCGACATTTAATAAAATAAAATATCGCCAAAGTTTTGCACAAATCTGTAATGGAAACGCGCCTACTGTCAAAGCCCAGAAAAGTATGAAAGACATCGTCAAAATAGTCCATCTGCCATCAGTGGTTCAATCTGAATTTTCTGAAGCGACAAGAATACTTTTTGTACTCAAAGAAAACAAAAATAACAACTTTATTCAACAATTCGTGTACTCCGCGTCACCATAGTGCCATTTTGGAGAGCTTCCACTGAACGCAAACGGCGTATGCCGTTCTGTGTCAGCCGCATCACACGGATATGTTTTCTACGTTTATTACGCTTTGATTTGAACAACAACAGCGTATCAGTGTGGTGCAGCTGACACAGAACAGCATATGCAGTGGATACTCTCCAAAATGGTGCTACGGTGACGCGGAGGAGACAAATTGTTGAATAAAGTCATTATTTTTGTTTTCATTGCGTACAAAAAGTATTCTCGTCATTTCATAAAATTCAGATTGAACCACTGATGGCAGATGGACTATTTTGACGATGTCTTTCATACTTTTCTGGGCCTTGACAGTATTATTTACCTGGCAGTCAATGGGACAGTCACAAGCCACCTGGTTTTCATCCAAAATATCTTAAATTGTGTTCCGAAGACGAACAAAGCTTTTACGGGTTTGGAACAACATGGGGGTAAATGATTAATGAAAAAAATAATAATTTTGGGGCGGAGTAACCCTTTAACTCAGGGAACTGAGGTTACGTCAGTAACCAGACTGTTTTCTATCACTCATTTGCATGTCAGATAAATTATATCATGTCACTGTGAGGGTCAGTTAACCTTGCTGAAGTCTTTGAAACTATCAAAAGCCATTTGTGTAAATGTGTCATTCTCAAACTGTAACAAATTCTAAAATTATGAAGTTACTCAGTTTCAGATTGAAATGGCTAAAATAATAATATCAGTCTGACTACATGTTTAGTCAGACTGATATTATGCATTACTGGATGCAGTAATGCACGACTGGATATCGTGCATTACTGGACCCTTACTAGACCCCCTGCAGTTTGCTTACCGAGCAAACAGGTCCGTGGATGATGCAGTCAATATGGGACTGCACTTCATCCTGCAACATCTGGACAAAACAGGGACTTATGTGAGGATCCTGTTTGTGGACTTTAGCTCCGCTTTCAACACCATCATCCCAACACTTCTCCAGACCAAACTAACCCAGCTCTCTGTCCCTAGCTCTATCTGTCAATGGATCACCAGCTTTCTGACAGATAGGCAACAGCTAGTGAGAATTGGTAAATTCACATCCAACAACCGCACCACCAGCACTGGCACCCCTCAGGGTTGCGTCCTCTCCCCACTGCTCTTCTCCCTCTACACCAACGACTGCACCTCTAAAGACCCCTCTGTCAAGCTCCTGAAGTATGCAGATGACACTACAGTCATCGGTCTCATCAAGGATGGAGACGAGTCTGCTTACAGACAGGAGGTTAAAGAGCTGGCTGTCTGGTGCAGTCTTAACAACTTGGAGCTGAACACCCTCAAAACTGTGGAGATGATCGTGGACTTCAGGAGGAACCCCCCTGCACTCC
>NW_015536511.1:991595-1003181 GCF_001515605.1 Sinocyclocheilus anshuiensis | reverse complement strand
AGTCTGTTCTGTGCACTTCAATAACTGTCTGGTTTGGTTCAGCTACAAAATCAGACATCAGAAGACTACAGAGAATGGTTCGGACTGCTGAAAGGATTATTGGTGCCCCCCTGCCTACCCTCCAAGAACTGTATACATCCAGAGTGAGGAAAAGGGGCTCAGAAAGTCACTCTGGATCCATCACATCCAAGCCATCTCCTTGAACTTTTGCCATCTGGTCGGCGTTACAGAGCACCGAATACCAGGACAGTCAGGCACAAGAACAGTTTCTTTCCCCAGGCAATCTACCTCATGAACAGTTAATGTTCTCCCATTGTGCAATTAAAGTACAGTATGTGCAATAACCTTATACTTATTTATCACCCTAAACCCTAGTACATCCCTACAACTTATTTTATTTTATTCTATTCCTATTCCATCTATAGCACACCTGTACATACAATTTATTCTTTTTTTGTGGTTTATATTTATGCATGTGTATTTTATTCACATCTCATTTTTATTATCTGTGTGTTGTTGTTGTCTCAGTGTACTGGAAGCTTGTGACACTATAACAAATTCCTTGTATGTGCAAACATACTTGGCAATAAAGCTCTTTCTGATTCTGATTCTGATCTCTGTTATTGGTATAGCCATATTTAGATAATACAGATAGCCCACTGTCCGTCACATCCAGCATGACTTGAGGTGAGTCCAGGATCAATACCGCAGGCGATAAGGATAAGCAGCCCTTAACAGCCTTAATATGATTAAATCCATACTGCAGCACTTTTCCATACAGCACCAATACTGGATTTAGCTGTTCTTGCTCTGCAAACTGATTGTTGTATCGATTGTGAATATCTAAATGTCCCATCTGTGTTGATCCTCTGCCTCTGCAGAGGGATATTAATGAGACACTCCAGATATCTCATGCATCATCACATTCCAGACTGCCGCTGACTGGAGCATGTGAAGGTAGATATTTTGCACTTTATAAATGCTGCAACCTGGAGTGGATACATAATTCTAATATATATTCTGTATAATAACTTGTCATAGCTATCACAAAATAAACAATCTCAGTGTAAGCTACTGCTAAAGTGGTGTAAAATCATTTTCTTGAACCCTGAACTTGTCAGAATAGTTTACAATATAAGACCATATATACAGGGGCAGGTTTATATTAAATAGGTAAGTAATGTACAGTAGAGCATGGAAAAACTGAATTTAAATAACGGCACAACAGTCTCTGTGAATGATTGCATATATTAAAAAAGTGTGTTTCTTCTTTTTTTTGTCACTTAAATTAACCCTCACGTGTTTTGGTAATTTTGAAGAAATTGCTAGTCAGTGTTATTAAGCTAAAACATGCTGACTTTATACTTTGTTTTAAAGTGTCTTTGTTATATAGGTTACATATACTTACACTTATAATAACAATTAATTATGCATAATTACATGCAAGTAACCCTAAGACAAAGCCTAATCATAACCCCAACCACATACAGTAGTAAGTACATGTAGTTAATTAATATTACACAGTACTTAAATGTATAATTATACTGTAACAATGACACCTTAAAATAAAATGTAACCATACTTTTTTAAGATTTTTTCCCCGCCTTGTTACACTTTTGGGTTTCAAGGTCAAAAATATACTCACGCAAATATTGCTTGTAAATCTCTCATTATGCTTTATTATTACCAAATCTTGGATTCAATCTTCTTGTCAACTTGTTTTCTTTCAGTGAGCACAGGTTTTGCATTTATTCTTGGAACTGATTGAAGCTTTTGCACCTCAGGTTTTGAGTGAACATTGCCAAAATCATCCACAAATGTTTGTTTTTTTCCCCCACTCTAAAATTGTTGCACTTCGGAGCACGGAGTGAGGAACGAGGAGACGAGGAGTTGACTTCAAACAAAGAGACTTTAATTAACATCCACGGAACTAGGAACACACACGTAGCGGGGAAAGATGAACATTCGATACTGGACGAGAAACAAGGGGCAGAACACACTTTATATACAACTTAATCAGGGGAAGACGAGACACACCTGGAATCAAATTGGAAATAATCAACATGGGAAAACTGGGACATGGAGCACGTGGGGGAGGAAAACACGAGACATAGGACTGACAAAAATGAGATTTACAAGCAATTATTATTATTATTTTTTAAGCTGGTCATTTTTAAACTCCAAAATTTGGTAAAGAATGTGCATTTTCACCCAATTTGGTAACTGATTGGGGCTTATGCATCTCAGTTTTCATTTGCTTTAATTATTTCTCAGTACTGAATAAAAATATTCAAATATTTAATGCTGATATAGTTCTTTGCTGAATCTGCCATGTTCTCAGAATGCATTATGGCATTGGTCTTATATACATGTGTTGCCATAAAGTTTGAAATATTTTAGAAGGCAGCATAATTTGAGACCGCCTTCACATCATGAACAATGCCTCAAAAACTTGCAAGGCAGCTTAGAGGATTTTGAGTCACAGCCAATTTTGGAGTGTTAGGCCTCCTTGATTTAGCCTAGAAGTATGATTTTCAAGGATAAGTGAAAATTAGAAAATAAATTGCCCACTTAACACTGTTGTGTTAAGTGGGCAACATTTTGTTGTGTATTAATTATATTATTGAGATGTGATGTAAGATATGTGGAGGAGGTTTGATTTTTCCACATTTAGACATACAATAACCAAACAACACCTCAGATTCGCACACTGAACTGCTCATAGCATGGAGGTGTTTGACTACAAAATTAAGAGCTACTGCGTGGGGTGGCCTGGCACCACGCATGACTGTTATTTAACGTATGCTCCTCATTAAGAAAACATTGTTTTATATTTGTGGAGGAGGATTTGGGGGAAATCAATTCACACCGAAAAAGCAGCATGAAGAATCTTCAAATAAATCTCCTTTAGTTTTTCTTCTATTTACTTTTAGGGTAAAGCATTACAGTTTATTTTTTACTTGAAAAAATGACTTTCATCAGCACCTGAATTTGCATATGGAATACAAATCATTTAAAACATTTATTTCATGAAAATCTAGATAAAACCAATAAATTAGCTTAGAAAATTCCTCTGTGAGTTTCCTCTGTCTTGTAACTGCAGAAGTTTCCACATTGTGAAACCAATGAAAATGTTCTTCTTGTGTCAGATTATAAGGAAGTACATTGGTTTCTAAAAACGTTGCTGGGAATAGTGAATACAGTCTCTTCCAGCTGTGGCTCGGACCATTTTAAATTAAGCTAACCTCTGGTCTCGCTCTCCTGCCTTTAACTGTTGGCACACACATGTTTTTTTCACCTCTCTGTGGCCCAATCAGAATGAAAGAAATTGCATCTTGGAAGCACAGAACAGTATGGATCAAGTTCAAGCGTCCTTCACGAAACCGCAGCCATGTTTTAAGTCTTTGCAGTTAAATGTAGCTTGAAATTGGCAAAGTACTTTTTTTCAGTGGGAACAAGTGTTTGTCTACAAGCAACAGTAAAAAGAGACATTCCGACACATTTGGTTGCTTTAACCTGAAATTTCATATGTACTTTAACCTATCTGAAATTAAGTTTCAGTGCAAACATTGCTGTGAACTAATAGCAAATTAATAAATGCGGCTAAAATGTTAACAAATAGCTAAAAAGTGATGATACAACTGTAGATTTTTACTCCGTTTTAAACCTCTCAGAAGAAGTCCCCATAAAATCAAAACTTTTTGTAACTTTTTGTGGAATTTATATATGTTAACCTTAACCTATAAGCAACAGTGCTCCAAAACAATGACAGATTTCATATTTACAAGAAATATGAATTTGAAATTAATTCAAAATGTACAGTCTCATACCACCAATACATCAGTCTGGCTTCAGTCTGAACTTTAGCTTCAGATTGTTTTTCCCCAATCAAATTCTCTATAGAATCTGAAGCACCCTGCCCCCAACTTTTTAAAAAAGACAAATAACTAAATCTGCCACAAAAATCGGCCACTACCTTATAACCGTACTTTTTTTTTTAACTTGACACTTGCAACACTATAGAGGATAGTGCACTAATCATACAGTGTTAACATTTCTAACATTTATTTTAAAGGGGTCATATGATGTGATTTCAATTTTTCCTTTGTTTTTAGAGTGTTACAAGCTCTTGGTGCATAAAGAAGATCTGTATAGTTGCAGAGACTAAAGTTTCAAATCCAAAGAGATATTTTTTATAAAAGTTAAGAGTCAGCCACACCTACCTAAAACGGCTCGTTCTAACACACCCCCACATCTACATCACTATGTGGGAAGATTTGCATAACGCCGCCCAAATGTTCACGCAAAGAAAGAAGGTGTAACTTTTATTCTGGCTGTAGTATTGTTGCTGCCGCCATGTTGTGAATGCGCTGTGTGATTCGTTGTGAAAGCGAAACTACTTTGTTTGGCCTTCCCAAAGAGGACGATATCTGCTTCGTCATGCCTGGAGCTGATCCGTGCTGGTTGCTGAGGAAATACTACAACTTTGCGCTGTGATCGCCGGATCGGCTTTCACCGTGGACGAAGCGGAGTCCGCAAGCCCTCCGGACGCTCCTTCGTCGAATCCGCCGCCTCTGCTACGCATTTCAGAAAGGCGGGGCATAGAGGAGAAACAATAATGTACAGTATGTGGAAAATAATGCGTTTTTTGAACCGTAAACCACATAAACCCATTTCATTACACCAAATATACAAAATAATGTTCTTTTTAGCAGCATCACATGACCCCTTTAAGAAAAATGAAGTCTGGTCTACAACTGTGGCTCTCAGTGCAGTTTGTGACAAAACCAAAGGGTCATATTACTTAAAGGGATATATCATTACTATAGTTCACCCCAAAATGAAAATTCTGTTATCATTTATTCATGTCATTCCAAATATGTATGACATTCTTGCTTCTGTGAAACACTAGAGATGATATTTTGAGGAATGTTGTTGACAAAACAGTTTTGGTACCTGTTGACTTCCATTGTATGCGGGGAAAAAAAATATTTTTTTCATAATTTATTCTTTTACATTTCACAAAAGACAGAAAGTCATACAGGTTTGGAACGACATGAGGGTGAGTAAATGATGACAGAATTCATCATTTTAAAAAAAGAAAGAAAAAAAAGTAGATTTAGAAAAATAAAATATCTGAAAAATGTCTTTGATAATGGGCACAGAACACAGTCCACTCTATTTTAACTAAGCCAATTCACATCGCCGCTAGTGCATAATCCATCAATTTACACATTTGCCCATCTTATATCCACAAAAGAAAAACTTCCCTGTTGTATGTATGTTCTGCAAGATAAATCGGATGATGCCTCCATCTATTATCGAGGGCTAAGGTGTCAGTTTCCTCCCATTTTTTACATAATCTCACAGGTTATTACTTTGCTGTGGGATTTTCAGATGAAGCATTATTTCTGCAGTAAGGCCGCTGGAGAGGTGTGGTACTCCACATGCACAGCAAGTCAATAGGAAGCCATTAGCACTTGGAGGGAAGCTACTGTATGAGGACATTATAGTGATGGCATTTCACATATAATCCTTTCATGTCACTTCCTGATTATTTATACGCAGCTTTCTACCTCTAAAAGCAAAGGTCACTTACAGGGAGTTGTAAAAAGCTTTTTACACTATTATTCCTTTCACTAAGGCTCTGTGAAATCATCCATTTCATTTCTATACTTCATTACTAAATATATATATATATATCAAATAAAGGTCTAAAATGTGGTGCATATTTCAATATTTTTGCCTTTTATGCAAATATGTTTAACCATTAATGAAATCTATGGAATGTAATTTTGTGATGCATCGTCAATATTCCACTTGGAATTATATGAAATAATATGTTTCATGCTACGTAACCTCATTAGTATTCATACAGTACAATACAGTGTTTCTAGTATACATACAGTATATTTTACAATATTTTTAGATAGATGTACAATAATGTGTTGATCTAAAACATATAAACAACTATAGAGATGCTTTGAATACAGTGCTGTTTTATTGTCTATCCAAACATGCAAAATGTATGTGTAATAGTTCCTCTGCAGTGAATGGGTGCCGTCAGAATGAGAGTCCAAACAGCTGATAAAAAACATCACAATAATCTACAAATATTCTACATCACATTATTCAGACATTTTTAAATGCAAACCATTTCTTCAAATATGAGTCCTCTATCCATAATAGTGCTTTTTCCAGTGGAAAAAGTAAATTAATCTGAATCAGGAGTGACATATGCACAGATAAAGCACCATTTACAAGCAAAAACAGTCCAAAACTGTTCTAAACAAATATGTCAGTAGATTTTGATGTGAGAGGACAACAAGTGATGTTTTTCTCTGATGGAAGCATTATTATGGGTTACGGACTGGCATTTGGACCAGAAGGAATGGTTTAAAGTTAAAATGCCCTGACGGATTTGTGCCTTACAAACAAGACATTTTCACTTCACAAGACATTCATTGATGGACTGGAGTTAGCTGTTTGGTCTCTCATTCTGATGGCACCCATTCACTGGATCCACTGGTGAGCAAGTGATGTAATTAAAAATTTCTCCAAATCTATTCTGTTGAATAAACAAACTCATCTATATCTTGAATAGCATGTGAGTGAGTACTTTCTTTTTTTTTTGGGTGAACCATTCCTTTAAAAGTAGTAATTAGTGCAATATACAATACGTAATGTGTATTGTGCTAAAACATAGTAATTAGATCACAGTGGTTTAACAACACCAGTGAGTTTAATGAGTTTAATGAATTGAAATGAGACCTTTTTCTTTCATCTATTACAATGAAAAAAGAACAACCTGTAATTTTGCCACCACAAGTGACTTTCCACAAATTTGCTGTTATGTCGATTAAACATACATGACCGCTGACAATTGCAACATCAAAGCCATAAAACAACAATTGCTTATTTTGTGCATATTTGAAGCAGAGACCAAACTCCAGCTAAACACAAGAGACTATCATGACAGCATGCAAATTACATTTCAAACCGATGTTTCTTTTTCATCTGACAGGCAAGAAAACTGAGTTAGAAACAGGCAATAATTCATCCATCCCAAAGGACTGGAATTGCATTGGCCGTGCATCGGAAATATTGAGGTAATCCATAAGAATAGCATTTATAGAGATAAGGCATGCACATGAAAGGCTGTTGGGACCATGGAGGAGACGAAAGGAAATGATATGCCCTAGAAGATATCTTATTTTTACACAGACAGCACAGTAATGTACTGTGATTAACCAAGCTAGTGAAAATTCTGCTCAAGATTATACTTTAATAACACAGCCTATATTTAGGAGCTTGTTTGCACTTCAGTGTTAGTGTTTTACATTTGTATAACTGAAAAAAAAAATAAAAATAGGCCGTGGGCGATATATGTATTTATTTGTCATGTATATGCATACCAAGATTTGCACATGGTTACTGCAAAAAGAAAGGGGAAAAAAGCCCAAGGAGATTTGGAGCAATTGTATCTGGCCATCAGAGTATAGCTCAAGGCTGCGCTGTGATTCAAGAGTCGAGGTTTCAGACATTCAAGGTCTTTATATTGTGGATGAGATGTGAATTGCAGCACATTTGAAAGAACATTTTACATGAATTCTCTGCTGTTTTGCAGTGTAACAGAAATGTTCGTGGCATACAGTGTCAGATTGAATTTATTTTACATATAAGCGTTATATTTGTTATAGAATTGACTTCTGCCACTTTGTGAACCTCTACTAGCCTCAGACACCAAACAATATAATGCTGAGAATGAGTTCTTAATTTGAATGAAAGTCTTTCCTTTGTGAAGATGAAGAATGCTTAATTGTATTAAATGTGCACTTGTAGTGTTTTTCATATTTAAAAAAAAACTATACTTGCAGATACCAAATTTGCATACCAACTTCATCATTACAAACGTGATTATAAATATATGTAAATATATGGCATAGACATTTCAGTAGTAATGACATTATAGCTTTCCATAAATTATTGTCAACAATTTGAGAGTACACTGTATGCATATTTCAAAGATAATAGAGATAATTCTGAAATTACATCTAAAAAGATGTGCTTAAGTCCTACTTAAGTGGCTCAAAAAAGCACTCCACTAAGTTCAAGTAACTGCTTTTAAAATTTAAAAGACATGCAACAAGCAAACATCTGAAAACATAACATTCAATTTGCACTTAAGTATATTATTTGAAAGTATACTGTATCATTTTCATAATAAGTTATAAAAAAAAATTATGCTAAAGTTGGCATGTTTGTATGTTCAGAAAACAGATACAGGTAGATTAATTTAAATAATAACAACAACAACAACAATAATAATAATAATAATAATAATAATAAATATAGTACATTTGTATAAATTTACAGTAGGTTATTTATGATTGCAAAGCAAGGTAGCAATTTCAACAAAGGCATCACACACAGCTTATCCAAATTTGAATTATTGAATACATTGAATTATTACCATAATTACTAAATGACACCTCTGCGATTTTTACTTTGAGCTATAAACGTAAATGAATAAATAAATAAATTAATTAATTCATTCATTTGGATCCTGCAAAATACTGAAGAACTAAGAGAACACTATCAAAAATAAATATATGTGTAAATATAACCTTTAACTGTAAATATGATGCAATTTTGTGTACATGATGTCAGTCAAGTCAAAGAAGTTCAAACTTCCATAACATTAGTCAAACTGTATATTTGACATGACTTGGTACACTGAATTTCAAATATGCTTGGATTGCATATTAATACTAATATATGAATCAATTTATGTGTTGGATTATCAACTATTTTTGTCTACAGAATCCACAAAAAAAATTTCATCATGACCAACTGTACGTTATCCTTTACTTATAATACGGCTTATCCAGATTCAAACATTAGCTGACTGACTGTCTAAAAAGCAACTCCAGGTTTGAGGTGTTTACAGACTCTATAAATCAGCAGCTGTGGAGCGTCCCACCAATCAATCAATCAGATCCACACAGCTGCATGTTAGGAAACGATAGTAAAGACTGCCACCTACACAGAGCAGACCAAATCATGTGTGAGTGTATGTATGTCAAGAGACAGTGAGCAGGAGGAAGATGAAAGAAAGAGAATTAGAACAATAACAAAAGGTATATTAGTGACTAGTGATGTGAGTGACAGCCATATGTGTTTTAGAACCGATATTTCAAGAAGGAAGTATTAATCTTCAAGTTCGTGAAGTGATAAAGTAAATAATTCATATTTCCTTAGACTGACTATGGCTACACTTGTGTAAAAGGAGTGTGCTTAATTGTATTGGATGTGAACTTGCAATCATTATTAACATGCATGTTACTAGCATATCGGCTGTTTATTTGTACTTATAAAGCGCATATTAATGCATTATGCATAACCATATTCTAGATCCCTTAACCTGATCCAATACCTAATCAGCAGTAATTAGGAGTTTGGGAACTTAGGGAAAACACTTAGTTAATAATAAATATGTTCCCTAATCTAAAAAAAAAAAAAAAAGAAGCTGTTTCAGCTTGCACTATGAAATGGTGTTATGGTATCATTAAAATACTATTAGCGTTTTTATTATTGGTTTAAATTAGTTTTTTTTATTCTGGTTTTCATTTTATTTTTAGTTGAAGTTCTGGGAAATGTATTGTTTGTTTTGTCTGTTTTTAATTTATTTTTACTTTAGGTTTAGCTTTTATTTTAGTACATCAAGTTAAACCAATTGAAAATTCTTTGGGAATCAGCTGAAATAAAATAAGTTTAAAGTGAAATAAAATAAGTTATTATTATTAGAGCAGCAGTAGTAGCAGTAGTAGTAGTAGTATTTATTTTATGTCTGTTAGCTTTGTTTAATTAACAAAAAAGTATCATTTTTTATGCTTTTTAGTTTTAGTTAGCTATAATTACCCTGCTGTTCTGGAATTTTGACTTATGTTTTGACTCAGATTTTTTTTTTTCTGTCACAATTCCGAGTTTGCGAATGAGAGAAGAAAAAACCCCCCCCAAAATAATTCTAAGTTTACATCTCACAATTCCAACTTCTCTTCCATACGATAATTAAAAAATGTAAGTAATACATGTGTAATAACAGTAATAATAATAAAAAAACAAAAAAACAAACAAAAAAAAAAATTGTGGCTTTTTACTTCATAATTCTGACTTATTTTCTTGCTGTTGTGAGTTTTTATCTCACAATTCTGAAAAAATAAGATAGAAACTCAGAATTGCAAGAAAAAATAAAGTCAGAATTCTGTGATAAAATGTCACAATTACCTTTTTTATTGCGCTGCGGAAATGTACTTTCATAGTTGCATCCATTAATGGCAGCACTGACAGGCAATATAACAGTTTTACTGTTAGCCGCTGAGGTAATCCTAAATCACATTGTGTTTAAATTATGCATACTGGCATTACTAAGCCTGATGCTGTGGGCTGTACATGCTGTAGTCTAGTCTTGACTCTCTTCTCGTGTCCTCTGGGGAGTCCTCTACAGCCCAACGCCACTCTCAAGAGCACGTGAAGAGCAGATGCCGCCCACAGCATGTATAATGACCCCCATCAAAGTCATCAATAACCGTAATGGCCAAACAGACAGTTACGTTACATTTACCAGAATGAAGAATGAGGCTTTTGTGGCCCTGGACAGCCTTTTTACACACTCAGTTTAACTTCCTGTTTATGTCTGCCCAGGTGAAAAAGACATAGTATTAAATGTATTAAAAATATACTTGAAATTCAAGTAGTATGTTTATAATACATTTGTATTCCCAACATGCTTATTTGAAGTGCAATAAAAATATATTGAATTGCATTTTAATATATTTCTAAAAAGTATACTAGAAGTACTTTTGTATTAAATATATGCTTAGTTATACTTCTAATAAATATGCTAAACAGAAGCATACTTTTAATGTATTTATAAAAAGTATACTAGAAATACTTTGGTAATAAATATATGCTTAGTTACACTTTTAAGGAATATGCTAAACACAAGCACACTATTAGTATATTTCTAAAAAGTATAGTAGAAATACTATATTAATAAATATATTTTTAGTTACACTTTTAAGGGATTTACTAAACACAAGCATACTTTTAATGACTTTTTAGTGTATTTACAGAAAAGCATCATATGACCCCTTTAAATTGTAAGAAGGGTTGCTTATATGAGAGCATACAGTGCATCTGAAACTGCTGAGGCTGGGAAGGTTTTTGACTATATTACCGACCAGGTACATTGTTCTCAGCGTACTGTAATTCTTAAAAAGAAAACAAATCATCAATCATCATTTGCTTTGTGTGTGTGTGTGAAATATTAACATTTGTTGTTTTTCAGATCAGCTGCTATACAAGACAGACTGAAATCTGAGAGCAGAGACAAGCAAATGAATAGTAAGCATATTTTCATGTTGTATCATATCTGTTATAGAGATTTTTGAAAGAGGCCTAATGGAGGGTGATTTGGACAATCTGGGAAGAAAAACGTTAGCAATGTGTCCATTCCAGCTGGCTAATTTGTGCTTGCTTTCAGTCATTCATGTAAAAATCTGTTATTTAATTTTGTTTCTGTTT
>NW_015536511.1:941029-991060 GCF_001515605.1 Sinocyclocheilus anshuiensis | reverse complement strand
GATGTTGGCAGCCACACCATCTACATCTTGGCTCCTCGCTCCCTCGATTCCGCCGTGTGTTGTCAGCACTGGGATGCTCTGGGTCTGTGCCATGTGCCAAACACCATCTAAGCTGCCAGGGCATCATCGACATCCTCCCATCACCATCCCTTCGTCACTTCCTGCCATCATCCCCACACTTTTGCCTCTCACCATCCCTACGCCATCTCCTTGTCCACCTCCAAAACCCCCTCCATCCCTCCCTATTCTGTTGCTTGAACTTTATCATCTTCAGTCTTAGCACACACACAGCTATTCACTTATGCACTTTGTTTTTCAGTCTTTTTATATATTTTTTTTCTTCAGAAAATTGCATTGTAATTTTTATGTATTCATTGATGTAAAATTCTGTACTTTTTAGTAAGGCCGGTATAACTGAAATGTTCTACAAATGGAAAAGATAGCTCTGCCATAGCATTTCAGTCTTTTTTTATTTATACAATTGAAATGTACTTGAAGTACATTAAAACAATGCTTCAAATATACTCTTAACTGTAGTTCATGACGTATTAAAAGGACATTTTAAATGTATTTTAAGAAATACACTTAAATTGCACTGAATATACTTAAAGTGGTTCCAATTTAACACAATTTCAATATATTAAATATATTACAAATAGATTAAAATCCAACTTAAACATATCTTGAAATACACTTAATATACTTAAAGTTGTTTAAAAATAATACATTTAATATGCACTTAGTATAGTATAATTTAAATATAGTAAGTATGTCTGAAAAAGCACAATTTAAATATATTTATTTTTCACCTGGGTGCTCTTGTGGCCAGAGCTGCATTTTCTTACAAGTGCCTTAGATGTTGTGCATGTTGACACTTGTGGGATTCGGCACTGATGGACGGCTTGCAGACTGATTATGCACAAACATCTCCACTTAATTATATATTAATATCAATCTAAAAGTTTTATTTAATTATAACTATGTGCACACCACCCTCGCAATGTCAGTCTGTAGCAATAAGAATATATATATTTGACATCAGTGTGATAGGTGCTGCCAGAGGTAACTGTAATGAAAGGCTTTTAAAATATAAAGCTAATCCATCACATACATTCCATAATTGCACATCAGACCTCATTAGGCAACCACTTCATTTATCATTAGAGGTTTCCAAGGAAACTGAATCAAGCTTCACACTAGACAAATAATAAGTTCCTGGCAAAGATTTTCTAGAATACCTAGTTCATTTTTTCATTTCATGACATAATGAGGACTTTCCATATATAGCTAATCCATCACATACATTCCATAATTGCACATCAGACCTCATTAGGCAACCACTTCATTTATCATTAGAGGTTTCCAAGGAAACTGAATCAAGCTTCACACTAGACAAATAACAAGTTCCTGGCAAAGATTTTCTAGAATACCTAGTTCATTTTTTCATTTTATGACATAATGAGGACTTTCCATATATATTTTTTTCACTTTTATAATAAGTTAATCATATTTTCTACCCCCGCCTTTAAACCTAAGACTCATATAAATCTTTCTCCATTTTTTACACTTTCAGTAAGACATGATTTAAAGTAATTTTCCTCTTTCCTCTTAGCTGATCCTCGTTATATAACTGATTTCAGATTTTACTATTCTGATAAATGATAGCACTTTCTTATTTACTCACTTACTACCTTATATACATGTTTGTTACATTTTTTATTGAATATGCTTTGCCAGATTTTTTTTGTACTTATTCATTCATTCTCATGTACTCTTTTTTATCACAAAATATGTAACTATTTTACTGGCCAGTTCTCTCTGTATATAGCACTCAAGTGTTTGTTTGTATTGTTGCATAATGTACAATATATTATTGTATCATTGCCCAGCTCCAATCTGCTAATTGTGACTATAATGAATTAAGATATTAAGATATTCTAAACATTAAGATCATGTTTTTTTTTGTTATGTTTTTTTTAATGCTAAAAGTTCAAATATATATATATATACACACACACACACACACACACACACACATAGAGCGATATATATATATATATATATATATATATATATATATATATATAGGCTATATTTAAACAGTTAGAAAATGAATGGAGAGTGGTAGAGTTAGAGGGATATTTTATTTCTTCATTATCTTTGTTGTTGATGTTTTTTTTTTTTTCCCCTGTTATAGCTATGCCAATCGATACATGCAAACACACAGGACTTTCCTTGGATCAACCTGAGATATCAGTCTAGTAAGTTCTCTTAGAAGTTGATAAATGACCACATCACTAGCTTAACCTCATTTGAAAGGTGCCCTTTCGACAGCAGTTTTGACCTTCTGTCCTCTTTGGGCTGCCTTGGAGTATTTGCATGTGGGCCCGTATGTCCACAGTATCTATTTATCTGTGTGTGTATAGTTGTGAAGGGGTCATTCAGAAGTGGGAGCAGGTGAGCAGCTCATGGGCCGGCAGCAGGGCCTCTGGAGAAGTCGTGTGAGATCGGTCTTAACTCTGCCTGCTCAGGGTGATGGATAGAACCCGACTCAACTCTCACGCCAACATCCACACCTGCTGCCCCAGCAGTGCTTATTGGGCACATGAATCAATTTAATGAGAGATGGAAAGGTTCAGGACTTCAATAAACACCCAGTTGAATCCCCTCCAATACATGTCCCATAAACTGAGTTTGGGCGCAGACACCACTGGGGCAAATTAGATCACTTTCTCTTTTGTCAAGAGAACGCTGTCGCTCATTCAATTGTTGTCTTGCACCCTGGGCCCAACTGCATCTAGTGTTTAAGTCAGCATGATGCCACAATCAAAGACTTTTTATGGCTTTAATGCGTTTGTGCACTTTATTTAAAAAACAAAACAAAAAAAATCTTGTACCTGTCAACTGTTTTGATTTGGTTCTCAAGAAATATTCTAATAATTAAACAATTATATACTACTATTTAAAAGTTTGTGTTAAAGGCTAAGTTCACCCAAAAATGAAAATTAGCCTGTGTTTTACTCGCCCTTGAGCCATCCTAGGTGTATATGACTTTCTTCTTTCAGACGAATCAAATCAGAGTTATATAAAAAATTGTCCTGGGTCTTCCAAGCGTTATTATTGCAGTGGGTGGGTGTTTCTCTTTAACAATCCAAAACAGTTTAAATAAAGCACACGCATCCATAATAAAACGTGCTTCACACGGCTCCGGGGCATGAATAAAGGCCTCCTGTAGCATTTCCTTTTCGTTTTTGTAAGAAAAATATCCATATTTCAAATGTAATAAACACTTTTCTCTCACTTCCGGTATCTGTTGTACGTGGAAGCTATTCCGGCGGATGACATGGAGCGTATGAGTCGCACGCGCGCCTCTGAGATATGCTAGTCTCACGAGTTTGTTTACAGGAGCAAAAGAAGCAAAGTTTCCTTACTTTAGCAAAGGAAAACCAGTCTCCTCTTGGCTTATATCGAAATCCTCCAACATTTTTCTTTACAAATCCTCGGTTTGTACTTCTAATTCATGACCGGCGTTTTGTTTTGTTCTCAACTGCTTCCACGTATGACAGATGGCGGAAGTGATAGAAAAGAGTTTATTACACTTGAAAAATTGATATTTTACTTACAAAAACGCATGGATTCGCTACAGGAGGCCTTTATTCACCCTCCGGAGCCGTGTGAGGCATGTTTTATTACAGATGCGCACACTTTATTTAACGTGTTTTGGACTGTTGAGCAGAAACACCTGCCGACTGCAATGATAGAGCTTAGAAGTGCCAGGATAATTTTTTATATAACTCCGATTGGATTCGTCTGAAAGAAGAAAGTCCTATACACCTAGGATGGCTTGAGGGTGAGTAAATAACAGGCTAATTTTCATGTTTGGGTGAACTAACCCTTTAAGAAAAAAAAGAAAGAAATTAAAAAAAAAAGAAAGAAAGACATACTTTTATTCAAGAAGGAAGCATTAAACTGACAAATGTGACAGTAAGGACATTACTAATGTTATACAAAATATTTCCGTTTCAATTAAATGCTGTTCTTGTGAACTTTCTATTCATCAAAGTATCCTGAAAAATATGCATCTTGATTTCCACACACATAAAAAAATATGGTAACACTTTCCTCTTCTTAAAGTGTTTATACATAATGCACCACACGTTTCAATGCATTGGTTATGCCTTGTAATGCACCTCATAATGTACATTATGAATAATTGTAACAACAATTATAATACATTATAATACTTATTTATTGTTACACCTTTAGAAAGTATAATGGATTAAAATGCATGACAAAAAACCTTCAGATATTATAATGCATTTTGACTTTGATTACAAATATATGAAAATATATAATGCATTACAATATACGTTATGAATACCTTTAAAAGGCATTATACATAAAGGATTTAAGTAAAATGTTAACAACATATTAAGCAGCAACATCCATTTTCAATATTGATAGTACTAAGAACCATTCATATTAATAATAGAGCACCAATGACAACTGATAATAACTGAGCACCAAATCAACATATTAGAACGATTTCTAAACTATCATGATTACACAATACTACAATATTACTGTTTTTACTGTGTTTGATCAACTAAATTCAGCCTTATAGTGAGCAAAAGACTTCTTTCAAAAACATACCAAAAAAAAAAGACTTTTTTCAAAAACATACAAAAAAAAAAAAAAAAACTTTTCTTGAATGACACGTCAGTGCTTTCTATGTATTTTCATTTATTTATTGCTATTCTTTTTGATCATTCGATAAACATTCTTAAATACCTGTCCCTGTAATTTCTACTTATGTGATGCAGAGACTCTCTTCAAAGTCACTTTTGTAAGAAAGCATCTGTGAGGATTAGAATGTACACTAGAAGTGAATGTTCTGTCAGGTAAGCAGCACAAATTGTCAACATCAGTTGCTTTACCCAGTGCCAAACAAACATATTATTTATACAGCACTCTCTGACATCTCTGTCAACTCTTTTGGTCAAATCTTTCCTCACTCCATACTTTTGTGGTTTTGAATCAATCTAAACTGCCAGTCATGTTGTCATTCTCCCTTACCAAGCTGAGTCAAAGTAGATCTGATGCTTGATTACAATATACAGAATCAGTGATACAGCTGTGATTTATGAGTCATTTTATCTTAACCTTATATTAGGATGCCAGATTTATACCTTACTTCTCTAGAGTGAAGTGAGTGGAACTGGTTGCAGATTTGTATTTTAAATCTGCATCCTAATCTCCCTAATTGACTATCACTTGGTTGCAGATTTGTATTTTAAATCTGCATCCTAATCTCCCTAATTGACTATCACTGGCTAGTTGACTACTCATATTATTGCATAATAACGTCAGACTGGTCTGTAGTTTATTAAATGGGTCATTTGACGATGCTAAAAATAACATTATTTTGTGTTTTTGGTGTAATGCAATGTGTTTACGCAGTTTAAGGTTCAAAAAACACATTATTTTTCACATACCGTACATTATTGTTGCTCCTTTCTGCCCCGCCTTTCTGAAACACTGATTTTTCCAAAGCTCATCGTTCTGAAATGCGCGGTGTGCTCTGATTGGCCTGCTATCCAGTGCGTTGTGATTGGCTGAATACCTCAAGGCCTTTCTGAAACGCGTCGATTTTTACAAAGCTCATCGGTCTGAAAAGCGAGGTGTGCTCTGATTGGCCTGCTATCCAGTGCGTTGTGATTGGCTGAATACCTCAAGGATATGACGGAAATGTAAAGCCCCTTACCATATTTGGAAACACACAGTGTCTCCACGACATGGCGGCAGCGGCAACAATACTACAGCGAGAATAAAAGTTACGTCTTCTTTCTTTGCGTATATATATATGGGGTTGTGCTATGCAAATTTTCCAACACAGTGATGTAGATTTATGGGGCGTGTTTGAATGAGTCATTTTAGGAAGGCGTAGTTGAGTCTGTGGGATTACAAATTTAAGAATCTGTGTACTTCATTTGCATGCTATGGGTTAGATTGTCTCCACCTCTACTGAATGTATCCCGCCCCTTTAAAATTTATATAAACTACAATGTAACACTACGTTAGTCAGACTTTTGATGACTGCAGCGCCACGCAGCGCGTTCTCAATAAAGAACTCTGCTGAAAATACCCAAGAGTCTCCTGGTTTCTGCTTTGACGAGGAAAAGTTTCCAACAAGTCTTAACATTTAGAAACAATATTTCTTTAGGTTTGAGACTTTAATGTTCGCGACTTTACGGATCTTATCTAGAAGCACCGCTCTCGGCCCGTGGCGCTTGCTATTTCCTCTTTTCTGTTTCATTGTGTTCTGTGGAACTGTCTTTGTGGGCTGCCGTCACTTTTTGCAAGTTTCCAACTTGAGATGACTTTGAAATAAGTTGATTTTGGAATAAAATAACCTACAGCTGAGCCCAGAAGGGTTCGATACCTCACAGCACTGGAGTGCAATCCCCTTTATCTACAGCAACTCAAGAGTTCCTATTTTAAAACACATCTAAATTCAAGGAAACCAATGCAAGGTGAAACACAGCTCATTTGAATTGTGGATGCGTCACTTTCAATATGCCTCTCCAGGTCTGGTTTAGCTGTAGTTTGCGGAAAGATCAGCAAACCAGGAAACCATTTGTGTCGGCCTGATAAAGTGTCAGAGGCACTTATGCTGAGGGTGGCTGATGTAGGCTGAGTACTCGCTCATTACCGTGGCGGATGCCCTTGGACCGCAGGTTGTTGAAATTAAGCATGGCATCCCATAGAACCCCAGGTAAAATCTATCATCCAGAGACCCACATTTCTCTTCTGCAGTTTTTAGTGCCATCTGAGGTGAACCCAAACCTGCAAACTCCCATCCGGTAGAGCCCACTCCGCACGGGTGAAGGTGCAACAGGCAATTGAAGCGGCATCCATGCTGTGGCTGCTCAGTGAATACGTTTCTCTTCATTGCGGGAGACTCTAGTAATGGGGCATGGTGGAGTCACGGCCCCGTGGTGCCACAATGGAGGGGGGTCTTCAACTTGGAATAGAAAATATGGGCCTTCTGTTACTAAAGAAAGAGAGTGACCTTAGTGAGCTACTGCTCCTTGCTGGTGTCTTCATCAGCAGCTACTTCTTACGGAGGCACCCTAATATAAATGGCATCAACCATGCTGAAACATCCATCTTAGAAATCCCAGACTAGTTTATGCTGGTTTTGTTTCATAGCTGAGTAAGCCTATTGACCAGAATTATCAAAGCTTTGTGTATCAAACTCTTTTTTGGTTACACTTTATTTTAACGTGTCCTTGTTGCAGTATAATTATATATTTAAGTACTGAGTATTATTACAGTTTTTTTTTGTTTTTTTTCAAAATGCTTACACAGTTTTTGAAACTATGGCCCCATTTCTTAAAACTCTACACACAAAACACGCACAACATGCAAAACGTCACACACATCTTTCAAAAGCAAACACTTCTTTGAAAACTATTGTAACTCTTCAAAAAAATGGTATTTCTGCATAGTAGCTCTACACACAAACATAAAATAATTAGCCACATACACGCCAAACTACACACAGATGTGAAAAATGTAAAACACTACTCTTGTGTGTCTTTTGCTTGTTCAGAGTGCAGTGGAGCACAGGAGTTTGTCATCGCACTCGCACATAATGTACATGCATATGCACAAATACACTGAATATACAGTATGTATGACTGATGAATTTTACGCAGTTATGCTACTGAACTGAATCAATACTGAACTGACTTGAGCTGTAGAATGACACTACTGACTTGTTAAAGCTGCTTTACAACAGAATGTGAATTTGATACTATTGTGAAGCTGCAGTGAAACAACTTATATTGTATAAAGCACTTTAGAATAAAGTTGATTTTCTGACTTGGCATGTTCAGTTTAGATATATATATATATATATATATATATATAGAGAGAGAGAGAGAGAGAGAGAGAGGTAGATAGATAGATAGATAGATCTGTGAACTGATAGAGAACTGTGTTTAGAGTTTTGCAAAAAGTTTGTCTTACAATATCAAACAGAGTTTAAAACCTAATTTGCATGTAGTTTTGCAGACTTGGTCTAAAGATTTGGTATATGAGTGAATGGTTCCACTAAGTGGGCCTCAAGTATCACTTTTAGTGTCAGACTTTGTTCCATGTCTCGTGTTGTGTTTTCCTCCCCCATCTGCTCCAGGTTAATGTTTATGCCCATATTTGTTTTTTCCTGTTTCTATTCCCATTTAGTTCTATTGATCCCAGGTGTGTCCCATTAGTTTCTGTTTATATAAAGTGTGTTTTGCCCCTTGTTTCCTCTCTGCTGTCGAATGTCATTTCGTGTCCTCAGTGTATCCCTTGTCTCTGTATTCCCAGCTTTTGTTTATTAAATCTTTGAAATGTACTTTATTCCTCGTCTCCGCGCTCGTTTCTGTGCTCCCAGTGTGTGTGTCGTGACATTTAGTGTCTAAGCAATTTAAAAAAACTGTAATTAACTACATGCACTTACTATATGGTTAGGGTTATGATAAGGGTTTGTCTTAGGGTTACTTGCATGTAATTATGCATAATTTAGGTCTATTGTTAACATAATAGTAAGTACATGTAACATGTGTAACAAGGACACCTTAAAATAAAGTGTTACCTGTTATTTCACTCAAAAATGAAAATTCTGTAATCGATTACTCACTCTCATGTCGTTCCAAACCAAGACTTTCATTCAACTTTCAAGCACAAATTATGATATTTTTAATGCAACCTGAAATATTTCGTTCCCTCCATTGAAAGTCTATTCCACCAAAAATGTGATGCTTCAAAGTTAGTGGTCTGCTAAAAAGATGATCGTTTTATCTGAACAGATTCATTTAGGCTGTTTTATTAATCAAATTTCACTGGTTCTGGTGGAAGCTCAAACATGCTTGTGTAACACGTGAGAACAACCCTTAAAACAAAAAAATATACTGGAAAATATTATGAAATATATTAAACAATACATTTCCATATTTGGGAAACTAGAGCTTATATTATTTAATATACTGCAATATATACATGGATCATGTATTGCTATATACGAAGATATCACAAATCATATTTTCCTCATAACTGTGTACATGTATTGCACATATATGTTCATATAGTACACATATGTTCAAATATATTTATACACACACAGTTCTGTCACAAGTTCACCAGCTTCTGTCATTATGCCTGTCACAAGACCAGTCACCTCAGCACACTACATTTCCCAGAATCCTCCCTGGCTCACACCTGCTCACAGTCCACAATCACTGCACCTGTCTGCCATTAGCTTCATCAGTGGGTCTTTATAAGCCAGCGTCAAGCACACACACATTGTCTGGTCTCCTCTATGCTGAATTAAAGTGCATTAAAGTTGGACTTACACGTTGTTCTCATCATCTCACCTCACCCCACCTCACGCAAGTTTGCTGTCTTAACAGCTTTCATCCCATCAGCTTTGCGGGTTCTTCCTAGAGAGGAATGGGACGTTTGGGACATGGGGTGTTTGCTTACCTGTTGTCATCAAATCTTCTTCACTCTGCTTTAAGCTGTCAATAAAAGACCACAAATTTACCTGTCTGTCTCCATGAGGTCCTCTTCTGTATCATGACAAGTACCATATTTTATCACATATATCTATATATTATGAAGTGTGTTATTGAATATACAATGATATACATTACATCCTATAAGCAAGCATATTTTTTAGTAAATGAAAAGCATTCCATATGTATTATTCAATATTGCAATATTAATGTAAATATATTTTCTTTAGGAAACCTCATTAGTTCTCAAATGTCAAGGAAACACGTGAGCTTCTGTTTTTGATGTAGCTTTGATGTAGCTACTCCATGTTTATATGTGAATAAAGTTACAACTAAATAAATCTGTTCATCATATAAAGTTATTGTATCACTTTAGAAGACATAAGCCCGATTCGGACGGTAATTGTTTCTCATATGGACGTCTGTAAAAATACATTTACATACCACCTCAGTGATAAAACTAATGGATTCGGATGACGATTTATTCACAGTGGAGGAGTGAGTTCTGTGATCCTACGAACCCGGGAACGTGCTGCTCACGTGGCCAGTCACATGATTGTCTGCTGTAAATAAAATGAATTGTATTTACAAATTTATTCTTATTATTGTGTAAAATTTATTAAAAAATAATTATTATTATGTAAAATGTATTCTTATTATTCCAAGCATATTTTATAATATATAATCCTATTTATTATTTGAGTATTTAAATCTCCTGTTTAAAAATAGCAAAATAGACACGCTATAGTTGTATATAATTATACGCGATATATATCTGTTTATAATACACATTTTAAAATTGTATTGCATACCTGCTGCTGCCAAAATAAAGACCCATTTCAAATGTTTACCTGCTCCCAGTCGCTGTGGTGGAGCAGTTAAGAAGTAATTGTTATTTTAAATACTTTCCAGCATTTCAGAAATAGGCTAAATATGTATGCAAATTACTCTGAAGTAGGCTACAATGTTACCTTACGGTGTTCGGGAGTGCTCAAAAAGCGTTTAAACACTGATTTTTTCTTCTCGTAAACTCAGATGTGGATTCGTACGGCAATTAAATGACCACACGACCTTGGTGTTTGTCAAAAAAACGTAGGTAATTTGGCCGGGGAGTTTTACGGGGGTGGTGAGAGAAAAACACCGACATCCTGGATTCGGACGGCATTAAAATCACCAACTACCCCCTGTAAATGGTGAAAATCACTTATGTCCCCATGAGAAACAATTACCGTCCAAATAGGGCTTTGCACTGTCTTTATTAACTTTTTGAGATGACAATTTTGGTGGAATGGTCTTTCAATGGAGGGACAGAAATCTGTCAGTTTTATTAAATATATCTTTGTTTGTGTTTGAAGATTAATGAAAGTCTTACAGGTTTAAAATGGCATGAGAATAAGTAAATGCTGACAGAATTAAATTTTTGACATATCTATCGCTTTAATCTAATTAAAGGAGGAGACACTAGCAGCCAACCCATGCTGGTGACCATCCAAAACGTAACACGTTGATGACTACTTTTTTTTTTTTGACTAGCTGACTCCGTTCACTCTGTAAATGGCCACCTTAATATTCCTGACATGAAGCACTTGATCAACACATTAGCATGTTTCTAAGCTTATGACCTTATATTGTAATTTCTTTTTTTCTTGACTTAGAAAATATCACAAATGTCAAGGTTGGTTTATTGTCATTTCTGTTCTGTGTAACAAACAACATAATGTTTATGTCATAAAGCAACAGTACAGATGCTTAACAGCAGAATAAATTAGGGATGCACTGATACCGATACTGGTATCGGTATCGGGTCCGATACTGAGCTCCTGTACTCGTACTCGTTAAAATGCCCCGATACCAAACGCCGATACCACACAGCATGTGATAAGTGCCATATTCAGACAAAGAAACACCGACAACAGACAGCAGAATGGAGTTATTAGAGATTAAAGATGTCTACGAAGTATATGTATGCAATGAATATAAAACATTCAGTATTAATGCATGTATAGCTGATTTGCGCCAGCTGGAAAGCAAATCACGCTGAGTGAACAGAGCGCACAGCGGCGAGCTTGTCGAGTGAATATCCCTTTCTCACAATAAGTTGTGCCAGGAGACTATATGCTGTCATTAAGGCTAAGGGTCACCCGACAAATTATGTTGTGTAAATATTGACAGATGTATGAATAATTTTTGGTTTATTGTAACCCATTACATACCTTTCTATCAAAGTTCTGACATTATCAAGCTGAATTTGTTTTGACACAGTTTAACTCTGAGTTCTTGTCATATTTTATTACCGTTTTCGAAACTATAGCGAATAAACTGTGATAATGTGAGAAAAGTTGAAGGTGTGTGAATACATTTTGGTTTGACTGTATCTATTTGATAAATGAAGTTAACCAACTAACATTATACATACTCTTTTTGTTTCTGTACCCAATATTTTAAAAATGTACAAATGCAATGAAAATATTGGTATCGGTACTCGGTATCGGCAAGTACCAAAAATAAAAGTATCGGTATCGGGCGAGTACTGGAAAAAGTGGTATCGGTGCATCCCTAGAATAAATGCAGGTTCACAATAATGCAGGTAATAGATACTGCATATGGACTGCAGTGTACATGTCAGCACATATGTCCATGCATTATTTTTATCATTGCAAATAAAATACAAATGTACCCGAATGAAATGCTTCTATCAAATATAAAAAACATTCCATTATTCTGGCTTAAACAAAACATCATACAAGACCGATGGAATTCCCCAAAACACTTCTGGGAAACAAACACCTTTGATGATCTCATATCACAGAGGCTAAAAAAGACTGCATGCCGTATATTCGGCTCTTTGAGGTTCTTATGTGGAAAAAAAATCACTCCCTCAATCTCTGTTCACTTCATAGCTGGTGTGATTGTGAGAACAGAGAGCTTGGAAATGCATTTGAGTCTCTGTCAGCTCTTAAAATGTCTGTTTTTATGTTTGTATGCACTGGATGTGTGAATCCTTGTCTGTAACCATGCTTAGCATAAATCAAGTTAAGTTTTAATTGCCTCCGTATTATCCAGCAACTACATTTATTCACGTTTTTTTTAAACTGCTTGTGTAGATCTGATGAGTTTGTGTATGTGTGGGCTTTTGTGCAGGTCTTCCTCGACAATGAAACCTAGCTTTATACACAATAGAGCAAGTCTACGCATTATTTGTCTGGATTTGATTTATTTAAAAATGCATTAAAAATACAATTCATACTCACATATTTATTTAAAGGGGTCATATGATGTGAACAGTTCACCCCAAATATTCAGATGTGTGCAACGCATTTTATGAAGGACTGTCACACGCTTGAGGTATTCGGCCAATCACAACGCACTGGATAGCTGGCCAATCACAGCACACCTCGCTTTTCAGACTGATGAGCTTTGTAAAAATTGACATGTTACAGAAAGGCGGGGCTTAGAGGAGAAACAATAATGTACAATATGTGGAAAAGAATGTGTTTTTGAACCTTAAACCGCATAAACACATTTCATTACACCAAATACACAAAATAATGTTATTTTTATTGCCTGATATTTAGCAATATCATATGACCCCTTTAAGAGTGATATCTACACTTGCAAGCAATCAGAAAGTAAGTCTGAGTGCTGAGAAAACATCATTTTGAAAGGAGAAAAACTAAAAATCCTGTCAAATTCAACTTTCCTCCAGTTTAAGTGTTAGAGTATAAGAGTTTACTCACAGTAGCCATCTGGATGCTGGTGTGCCCTTCTGTGCTAGCCGCTGAAAGCAGAAGCAGATACCAGACATGATACACCGACAAAACACCCTGCAGATTCCAAACCAGACACAATCTCAGCATACATAAAACTGACAGCTCTTCGATCTTGTGGGAAGGATTTGACACATGAAAAGTCTTTAGAAATATGTAAGTTAAAACTATACTATTCTTGAACTCTTGCATTGCAAGACTGTGGTTCGCTATAACTGCCCACTAGTAGATAAGTAGAATATAGCATCAGTTTTATTTTGTTTAGAAAGCCATGTTCCTTTCTCCTTTAATCAAACAATACTCAAAAAAGTACTTAATTATAGAAAGACTCTGAAAGCTCCATCAACTATTTAAAGGATAGTCTAACATACTTTTGCAGTACAATTATGAATGTTTTTTCATGTAATGTTTTTTACCTATATGCTAACTTAAAAGTCAGACATTAGAATAAGGTACTTTGAGGTACATTGGTTGAATATATTTTTTAACTTATATTTTATTATAATTTATTATTGATTTATATAAAACAAAATTGTATGTGATTTTTGATTATTATATTTGATTTGTTTACTTATTTTTTCACTTTATTTGTATTATATATTATTATTATTATTAATAATAATAATTTGTAATTTGTTTTTTTTGTTTTTCTTGAAAGACCCCACTTTTGTTTTTTTTACAAGGGATTTTTATTTATAGGATCTCATGGGCTGACTCACTTGTTGTTACAGTTCTGGTGTCATATTGTTCAATGTTTCCAAAGTTTTCTATTTGCTCAGTTAATGCAAGAGGGTTGCATAATGATGTTAAACGTAAAGCTATTTTTTTTATATATGCTTATATGTTAATGCTGCTGTGAAAGCACACACGTGATGGAGATTTACCGCTGATTGCAGAACCGGCTTTCTGACAAGATGCGCATTAAATATCGCATGCGATTTATCGTGCAGCCCTAGTTTTGGCCCTAATTTTATTAATGCAATTCAAACTTTGCACAATAATGCCAATGCTTCAATTAAATTACAACATGGTACTATACTCATTGGTTTAACATATATAGAGGCATCCGTCAAGGCTGCGCTATATCGCCTTATCTTTTTCTGCTTCCTATGCAACTTTTAGCCATTCAGTAATTTGAAAGGTATCTCTGTGGCAAATCAATCAATATTAATAAGCCAACTGGCTGATGACACAACTCTAGATCAAGAGAAAGATCAAGTTCCTTTAGCTTTAGACAAAATTTAGTTTTTTTTTCCTTTGCTTCTAGTTTATGTCTTAATTATCCGTAAATGTGAACTTTTATCTATAAAAAATTTCTACTGATGTTAAAGTTTGTGACATCCCAGTCAAATCTGAAGTCAAATATCTAGATATACAGTAATTACAGTATATGTTAAGATCAGAAAAAGAGATCAAAATGTAATTTTGAACCTCTTATATTCTCTATCCCACGCAAATTAAATTCTTGGTTATAGCGTGATTTATCAATAACAGGTGGAGTGTTGCTTTCTAAAGCAGATGAGTTATCTCGGGTTATCTATCCTGCAATGGTACTGCATGTTTCTGTGGAATTTTGTAGAACACTAAGATATCAAAAAGGAGGCGAAGCAAAGCTGGGTCTGTAGGAGTAGCTTTCTTTATCTGGAGACATAATATACAGATACAGTCGCCCACATATTTGCTTCTTTCAAACATAATTAGGTTTGATATCATAACACTGTAACTGTAATATGGGGTGTCTGTGAATTAAGGGTATATGAGTATAAATTGCCACAGAAAGTGAGAACACATTATTCAGTATGTTTGCAACACAGGCTCATATACATGCACCTACCTACATTTTTACAAATCTTCAAAAACATATTTGTAGGCCTACCTACAATTCACTGCAGTTTCCAGCTGAAATTAACACTTGTGACAGTAAAACACAAACAACTTTTATTCCTCTCCACACAAATTATGACTACAAGAATAATGAAGACTTATTTTCTTGCAGTTCCTTGCACAATACTGTGTTTGTCGTAGTTATGTTGTGTTAGTAGACAGATTCACGCTGTTAGATTAACATCTGTTTTGGATCAAACTGAACATATACTTTTAGTGCCACTCACTGGACATTCCGCTTCGAAATCGCTGTGAAACATGCAAGTAATGTTACATAATTTGCACCCATGTCGCCAAAGGCATGTTTTTTTTTTTTTCTCCCAATTGGCACACAGGGCCATTCCTCTCCGTACATTAGTTTTATTGGGGAGAAAATTTAAAGTCTATAATTGTGTATCACAAGAGACTTCAGGCTAATATCAATTATTCAGGCTTTGACATCTAATGCAAGAAACGTCAAGGCACTTTTTGAATCTTGAGTATAGGAAATGCTTTAATAAGACACATGGTTAGTGCTCACAGTTTGTCATCAGAGGCAATACAGTCACTTCCTCACTGCGGAAAAATGCAGATTAGATTTAAGTGTTAGGTATGGTGGATATTTTTAGCCTGTTAAAGGGAAAGTTCATTCATTACATTACATGCTTATACAGTACTTTCTGGCAACAGTATGCCTATGCTGTGTTGAGAAGAGCAATGTGAACATCCTACAAAAATATCTATCTTTGGTTTTTGACAGAATATTGAAAATCAAACAGGTTTGAAATTTGTAAATGACTAGGACATCCGTATGTCTGCTATTATTGTATAAAAAATGCTACACGGCATGTGGAAAGCTGACTATGGATGCATAGGTGAACTTGGCTCCAAGTTCTTTGCAGTTTGGTGTCTCTTCATGAAGTGATGTCATTCTTTTCAAATTTAATGTGTTCGGGTCTGCAAACCAAGGTAGGATGCAAAGAGAGTAAACAGATGAAGCCTTTCCTCCACACCTTTCAAAACACACAAACACTATAATTCATTCCAAACAAGAAAAGATTACCAAGGTGCACTGCTGCGACTGGCATAAAGCCGAAGGTGAAATATGGAGCATGGATAAATGGGGTGTGTTAAATAGACCATGTTTCCATCAGTCGGCCAAAGTGAACCACATGTGCCATCTCCCAGAAGTCTGTTCAGTTCTCTTATCAGGAACAGCCCTCTTATCTCGTAGCTCCATATCAGCAAACGCATTCACACAAGAACAAGTGTACACACACTCCAAAACACATACACACACACGCACACACACATACTGTTCTAACAGCAGCGCCAATGCTGAATTATCTTCATCAGTTTGTAGCTAGGTGACATTTGGTTGCCTTTGTCAATCGGTGATATAAAAGTTCATCTCATTGGCAGACTGAAAGCAAAGAAGCCATGCGTACAGTAGGATTAAATTGTAAAATTGTATATGCTAATTTTGAAGTTACGAAAGACCTGCCTTAAAAATGTAGTTTTCCACATAAGCCTGATTATCCACCACTAAAATTATGATTTTAAAGGTCAGAAAGTATACCATATGGGTGCACCCATGGAGTTCTAATAAACCTGAAGAAAGTGGGAATATTGCCATTAATCTCAAATGGCAGTTGCTAGTTAATCAATCCTGAAAGTACAAGACCTGGATGTTCCCTGAATGCTTTGAAATAATTACTGTATTATAATGAATTTCTTGCAATACGTATGTTGTTTCCCATTAATTTTTATTCCCGACAGAGCTTATTTTCAGGAGGATGCGACATTTACCAGCAGAGTCTTTCTGACAAAACAAACCAGCCAAACCTTGACCTCCTGAGTGCATCATTGTCAAAGCATTAAAGTTATTTCAAATGTGCAATTTCTGTCAGACTCATCTTTCACTGAGCAATGACAGAGAGCTTTGACATTCAGTGTAGCCTGACCTTAATGAGTTGATGTTTTTCCATTTGATGCGCTGACCTGCGGTCACCTCTTCTTCTTGTAGCTGTCGGTGCTCTAATGTGTTATTAGTCTGTCTGGTTGTAAAAACAGCTTCACTATAATGCCTCGTTTTCAATTTCCCTAATTTTGTCCTGCTTAAAACTTTCTTCATTAATGTAGCAAAATTAGACAAAGTTTCAGGTCCCAGGGGAACCTATAAAATCCCTTTCCTAATTAAGTAGTATTAGCAGTAAAGAAATCATTACAAGGTGGCTTTAATTACTTTTTGACATTAATAACATGAGACTGGCTGCAGATTTGTTGTTGATGGGCTAAATTTATAAGATCATAAACACCTGCGTGCATGGGGTCTTTTTCTTCTTCAGGTTGAATAAAAGTGAGAAGCTCATTGACCGAAAATTTAATTGATAAGGCATCAGCAGTTTTCATTTTATTGACTGACTTCACTTCAGAGCCGACATCTGATTAATTTGTTTTTATACTCCAAGGATGCTAATAAGGTCATTGTTGTTTTGAAGACAAGTAGTTTTTGGACGTAATTTTTAAAAGACTTTGGAATGACAAGAGTCAACAAAGCCAATTTCTGAAGTCAGAAATCCTGTAAAAATTAGCATAAACCAAGGTGGTTAAATAAACAAAATAATAAAACAAATATTGTTCGATTTATGTTCCTTAAACACTAATCCTTAACACAAGCAATATATCTAGGCTAATAATGCAAACCTGTAATGCTCCACCATCTACATACAAGGGCTGTACTGACATCTAGTGGATAGTATGTGTAATACAATTTGTATTGTGTGATTTTAATTCAGCAACATATTCATTGAAGAATGTGTAAAATAACTGCAAAGGCATTGATTGTCTTGTTCTTTGAATACATTTATTTATGGATCAATAAATTAGCCTCCTGTTATAAATTCACTCATATTTACTCACCAGTCCAAAACTCCTTGTTAAATAAACAGCTATTATCCTCATTTTTAAGTGGCTTTTCAATTATATTGATCATTCTTGACAATCAGTTAGCACAATATACAAATAATAGCAATTGTGTGTGATGTAATGTAACCTTGTTTCTCATAGGCTTCGTCTTACTTGCCTGTTTGTCTATTTATATCAGCTGAACAGAGGAGAGATATTTACATCCACACAGACCCATTTAAACAAACACAAGTCATGCTAACATCACCAGGGCAGGCAAGGGTAAGTGAGACTGACCTTTGTTTATGCTCAAGACCTTTAACAATAACAAAGACGTCTAGAAATGGTCTCTCTCAGTTAAGAATACTAATTGTGCACGTGTTTTGTTATAATAATGGGTAAACCTCTTTACTGTTTGAAATTCAAAGATTGTCTGTGTTTGAAGGTGCATGTTTATTATAAACTGTTTTCTTAGAAGTTCTGCTATTTTTATGGTCAAAAAGCTCATCTAAGCAAAACGATGTTTGTTTTATTGTCTGATATGTAAATATTTATTCAGTGTCGTCAGAGAATTGTCTCGTTTATGTGGTTTTATGTTGTGCCTATTCCAGAAAGACAAGTCAATAATCGTCTAGACAATAGCAACACTGGAACATTTCCGAGACTTGTTTCCTTTCAGCGTCTATTTCCTTGTCTCATTACAGAGTCTATTTTTCAAACTCAAGAAATATCAACAGCCATGGTAAGCTTCGAGTTTCAAAGTTGTCATGTATTTCTTGCTTTCAAACAAGCAAGTGTTATGTATCAAACAATGTAAATACAATAATGGTTATCTTGTGGGCAACAAATACATGTATTGGATTGTCACCTCCAGGGCAAGAATAGGACTACCAGCTCTGGTCTTCATCCACACTGTGGAAAATGTCATAACCAGCACTGCAAGGTTCCCGTAGACATCCCCACATCATGCATTTTCATTTCCTGCCACCTGAAATGTGGAGCCGCTTTCCACCTTTGTAAAGAGGATGAGCATCGTCTTCTCTGCCCTAAGGAAATTGTACCCTGCCTTAACTCTGGTTATGGCTGTCCCATGACCATGACTCGTCAAAGACTTGCCCAGCACCTAGAAGTGTGTCCTGCCAGTGTCATCACATGTACACTGGAATGGAACCGATGGCCTGTGAACGAGACTGATACCACCTTCTACAAGAACGCCCTCCAGGATCCGAACTGCATGAGTCAGTTGGACCTTGCTATGGCCCTTAGGGATCAGAAGCTTCTGTTTAGCTCAATTCAGATGAAGACACTCTTCCCTGAGTTGATAGAGAAGATGGAAGAACCTGAAGTTCCACTGGATGGTGCTGTAGGAGGTGTTGATCCAGAGCGCTGCGAGTCTCAGAACTTAAACCCGGAAGAGATGCTGGAGATTAGTCTTAATGGGGAAGAGGTACAAGAACTAACCCAAGAAGAAAGATTGGCCCTGGCTAAGAGTAAAGATGTGGCCTGCTTGGAGAACTACGGGATGTGGGAGAGAATGTTTGCGAAGGAGAAGGAAGGATGCAAACAAACTGTGAAGAATTTAGAAGATAAAAGTTGTCAGACTAAGGACAAGGAAGACCCAAGAGTGACTCCTCAGAATTCAAATGAGATTGCCAGGACAGGTTTAGCCCCTTGGCAAGATGGTGTTCTTGATAGACTACGTAAAGAGGTTAACGTGGCAGAGTATAATATGTATCTGGTGCACAATGGATGTATGCTTATCAACTTTGGCCAGCTAGCTGCTTGCACACCTAAAGATAAAGATTTTGTTTATGGAAATTTAGAGCCTATTGAAGTTCAAACCATACACTCTTTCAATGTGCCGATCAGCTTCAGAGCCAAGCGTAGCCACCTCAAGGATCCATCACAAATGGTTAAGAAGACAGACCAAAATGTGGACACATCTGATTTAGGCATTGCCATTGAAGAGCTCCCAAAGGCGAATGAGGTAGAGACCACACTGCTGTGCTGTCTAGAAAGAGAACTGAAAGGTCATCAGATTTGTGAGACTATTGGAACCGATGGGTTGTATGTTGACTTTGGCACCCAGACCTGTGACTTCCATTCTGCTCCATTCAAAAGTGATGCATCTTTGGCCGATGTTGTCGCGGACCAGCCTCAAAACCTACATTTGCAGATTCAGACCGAATGTGTGACTAGGAGACACAATAAATCCTGCTCAGCCTTTACTTACCTGTGCTGTCATGCCTTCAGGCGTGATGAATACCCCTGGCACTTTAGGAACGCGCATGGAGACATCCAGTCATGTCTTACTGGCTGGTTTTTACAGCGGTGCCCGCTGGCTTACCTTGGTTGCACCTTTAGCCAGAAGCAATTTCGACCATCTAAATATCGGGCTACCATAAGCTATGATACAGATCTTAGCACTTTCATCTTACAACCAAATGTGGCAGCGTCACTCTACAAAGGAGTAAAAACCGTTAGCAGTGAACGTAAACGAGCAAGGAATCTAGATTCTCTGAGCAGATTTCCTTTTGAGATCTTACAACACATAGTGAGTTTTCTGGATAGTGTGTCTTTGGGTCGTCTATCTCAGGTTTCCCAGCTAATGAGGGAAGTGTGCAGCACTGTTCTTCAGCAGAAGGGCATGGTGTCCCTCAAATGGGAGAAAAATACATATTCTCATGGTGGATTTACCTGGAGGGCCCGAAAAAAGGTAAATGCTTTTCTTACATGAACCTATATACTGTTATTTTTCCTGTGGAACACAAAAGAATGCATTTTTCAAGAATCTTTAAGCTGTTTTTGAATAAATTAACGTGTGTTCACCAGAGCGTTTTTAGCCAGCTGACATAATGCCTGGTGGTCTTCTGAAAACGACCAGCTGGTGGTGCTTGAGAGAGCTTTGGAGGCACTGCATTTTTCTGGAGTGATGCATTGTTTGCTATGATTTGGAATATTCACGACAGTAACATGTTACGAGCATCTTATTTTGAAGAATATTACTGAATATAAAAATTCAGTAACCAGCAATATTAACTTTTTGTTGTGTTGTACAAGTACGATCATGGTTGGTCAATGTAATGTTTGTCCCGCCCCTCCTTCACTGTGATTGGACGGCTGTGTAAAAAGGGACAGTGACGAGCTCTGTTTTTACCCAAAGTTAAAGAGATCAAAACGAAAAAAAGACAGGGCAAATTAACTCGTTAAATATAAGAACCAAACAATCCAAGATCATGCCAAATCGTCAACGATCAAATCCAGCTAACTGAGTTAGCGACGTACGAAGAACGGGCCCCAGGTGTAAATTTCTTTCGTACCAACTACCATTTTCAAAATACGAACATTTTCATGAATCCGAAAATTTATGTCAGAACGACTTCCCAAATGATTTACACAAAAAACCGTTCCGCTCGTGTTTCATGAATGAGGTCCATTATGTTTAAATTATGTTCCCAGAGCACTGACAGGACGTTTCTGAAGTATTTTCAGGTTTTACTTTCATATTCAAAAAAACATTTCTGGTGCATTATTGTTAGCTGGGAAGGCACCATAAAATAAGTCCACGATTCATGTACTGCATTCCAACTTTCACAAGGCTTTCTTGTGAAAGCCTTATTAGAGCTTGAGGAACAGCCATATTATTATCAATATTGTTTAATATTGTATTATTAATTTAATTATTAATAATAAGACTCCCATGAGTCTAAAAATCATGTGCACAGTCACAGTTGCATCCGAAAAAATCTTCAATGCTTTCCAGCCCATCTAATTTTATTTCAGGAGCATTAGCTGTGTCGGAGGGCACGATAAACATCCTAAGTACGTTGGTGCTCTGTTAACTGTTCTCTGAGGTATGTGGGTCAGAGAGCATCAGATGACATACATGGGTCACTTTACCCTCCCTGGCTCCATGTCAGTCAGCTACACACTGTTGAAAATTTGCTGTTGGATGAGAGGTGGTCTCTTTCTTTCTTTGGCCATTGTTTGGGAAGTAGATCTTAGCATTTAACCAGTAGGGGGTGTAACCTACATTGAGGAAAGCCAGTAAGAATAGTGGTCTGGAATAGCGATAACCATAGTGATATTCAATCTAAAAATGCATTGGACTGACTTTAAACTGATATTTAAACCTTATAATTTCAGTACAAAATAATATTATTTAAAGCAACCTCCTTTTTTTTTTTTTTTGTAAAATGGTATATATTGCCTGAAATGTATATACCACTTGTGGTGATTTTTTTTTTTTGTTTGTTTTATTTATTTATTTTTGCAATGACACAAGTGATGTATTGGACCTTTCTCATTTCCATGTAGGCATGGGAGTTTAGCAGTCTGTTCTCTCCAGTGGATAAATGGGTCTTTGAAGACATGCCCCCCATGGCAGAGCACCTGAAGGTCTGTCCTTTCTACCAGAAAGAGATCAGAAGTGAACCTGTGGCGTTACCCAGCATGACAGATCTCCAGGAGAGAAGAGGAGAGTTCCAGACTCTAGTCAATAGTGTCTTCACTACTGACAAGACACATGGAGAATAAGAGACAAGCTTGTAGCACAAGCTGTGGACATATCAAATAAAAGCATGCTGCAAGCAATAACCATCAGATATCTTCTAGATTAATTTATGCTTTAGTCAGTGTCAGCTTTGAATGGATTTTCTTTTTTGGGAAAACTGTCCTAACTTTTGACAGACCTTTGCTGACCTCTAGTGGCTGAAAAATACACTGTTATATACGCATGCTTCAAAAATCAACTTAAAGGGGTCGTTCATCCAAAAATGAAAATTGTCGTCATTTATTCATGCTCATGTTGTTCCAAACCTGTATATATTTATTTAATCTGCTGAACACGGAAGAAAATATTTTGAAGAATGTTAGTAACCAAACAGTTGCCGGTAGTCATTGACTTCTACAGTAGTGTTTTTTTTTTTCTTCTATACTGTAGAAGTCAGTGGCTTACAGCAACCTGAGGGTAAATTATGACATAATTTAAATTTTTGGGTGAACTATCACTTTAATATTATATATTTGTATTTAATAAGATGCCAAAGACTAGTTGTGAATCAGTTGTGAATCAAAATGCTTCTATTTTGCATTTAATACCTGGTTCATGACAAATGTTACTGTCAGCATAACAATTTGATTTGAATGTTTATAAAACAAAACAATGTCTTTTTTGTCCTTGGATTATTGACAGCAACACTCAAGTGTATAAAATCTTCAGTTGTTCATTTTAGAATCTGTACAAATGATCACATGATCAATGTCACACATTTACCTAATCAGTGACCTACATCTTAAATATTTCTCAATTTTATGTTTTCACTTTTTATTATAAGTTTATTTCCATCATAGAGTCATAGAGTTCCATCAAAAAGCATTCTCCACATATCCCCCAAAGTGACAATCACATGAAAAAGTTTTGACTTTATTCACTTATGAAAACCAGGGAAGTACAAAGCTAATAAATGTATGCCTTTGTTACAATACAATGTATATACTTTCCATGTTTTCCATCTCTATGGCATGTCTGACATTTCTGGGTTGCGTAGTTTATTGATGACCTCTGACAGCATGCGGTTGCATAGGGCAGTGTAGGGGTTCAAGATCACAGCCTGCTGCCGAGCAAACTCACTGCCTAGAGCTGCTGCCTTCTCAAAGTCCACCCGAGCCTCCTCATCACGCCCCGACAACCTAAGAAGAAGCCCACGCTGGACCAGAGCCTGACAGGCTGATCGCCCAATGCCGCCGCTGAGAGAAATGGCACGCTCCAGATCTTCCACTGCACCTGCAATATATATATATTTATGTTATTTTTGAAATAACACAGGCTCATTGGGACAAAAATAGATAGATAGATAGATAGATAGATAGATAGATAGATAGAAACTGTAAGAATTACAGAAGCTCAGACACTTTGATCTGAGACGGACAATACACACACAGCACATTAACTCTACTTGATCAAAGCAAATTTCAATTGTTAGTTTCTGTCTCCATTTCGGGGGATGATTGTCTTGGTCTTAAGGTATTTAAGTGAAAACTGCAAGAAGATCAGCGTGATTCTGTAGCCAGAAAGCCTGATGTGTGGTGTGTGTCTCTACACTTCATACTATGTATTTTCTAAGGTCAGGTATGCATATTTTACTTTTAGATTAATCTTTGAGAATGTGATGTTTTGTATTGATATGATTTGATATTTTTGAATTGGATATGTAATTGGCATAATACATATTTACCTGACTGATAATAAATTGGTACATTTGATTGTGTTCTGTTTTACTCTGTAATTATTGACTCTAGTAGATGACGTTGTATCCTTGTTAGCGACATGAGCACCCAAATGAACGAGTAAATATAAAATAAAGAGTTAACTAGAAAAATCAAATGTCAGAAGAATACTAATTAGAAACAGACATACAACCAATTTGCATTTCAACCTAAATTCGAGGTCATAATAAAATGGAGTCAGATTAAATAATAAAATGGAATCAGATTTGAGTTTAACCTAAATTTAATACATTTGTGCGCTGAAAAGACCGAACACGCAGGAAAGCTTCATCCACAATTGGATACCTCCGTTGGACCAATTCGTGGACCTTACAGATAGATAGATAGATAGATAGATAGATAGATCCAACACAGATGCATATTCAGTGTGTATGTGTGTGTGTGTGTGTGCATGTTTATGTGGTTTATGAGGACACAAATTTGTATAATGACATGGGTATGACATAGGTATTGCAACGAGAAGGTGATTTATGAGGACATTTTGAGTGTCCCCGTAATTTAAAAGGCTTATAAATCATTCAGAATGAAGTTTTTTGAAAATCTAAAACTGCACAAAGTTTCATGTGAGGGGTAGGTTTAGGGGTAGGGTAGGTGTAGGGCAATAGAAAATACGGTTTGAACAGTATAAAAACCATTACGCCTATGGAGAGTCCTCATAAACCAACATGTGTGTATACACACTGAATATGCATATAAGCCAAGTCAGAAAGTCAGCTTTATTTATAAAGTGTTTTGTACAATATAGATGCAATGTAAACAGAAATGCATGATCACTGTGTGTAGGTAGGTAGGTAGGTAGGTAGGTAGCTAGCTAGCTAGCTAGCTAGATAGATAGATAGATAGATAGACAGACAGACAGACAGACGACAGACAGACAGACAGACAGTTAGATAGATAGATAGATAGATACCTAAAAGGTTAATGCTGTATCATGTTTGAAAATATTGTATAACTTACACTAAACCCTACCCTAAATGGATAGTTTTAACAAAACAAAGCTAAATGTCATATAAAATGCATTTGCTGAAGCAACCATGCTATTTAAGATGGCTTATACAAGTCTTTAAAACCATTTATCATGACTCACGTTTCACAGGACTCAAACAAATATACTACATTTGTAACCTTATGAAAAAAAAAAAAAATATATATATATATATATATAATTTGCATAACCATATATATATACCATTTGCATAACTACAGTTTTACTACAAACACCATGGTTAAACTACGGTTAGTGAAGCAAAGCCATGGTTAATTTGTGGTTACCACGGTTTTAACTAGCCTATAGTGACCATGTTTTTTTTTTTTTTTCATGGTTAATTAAGTGTAAAGCCATACATTAGGAGCTGGTTATATGATACAAATGTCAAAATGTATTGGTTTACAAATCATAAAAAATATTTTTGAGTTAGTATTGTGTAAGAAAATAAGCTTTTACTAAGCAATAATCTGCCCCAATCACGATTTGTGTGAACATCAGTGAAAGTTTGAGGTATTTTAATGTACTTTCATTATGGTCTCTGAAAAAAAAAAAAAAAACAAACAAAAAAACAGCTGCAAAAATAAAAGTTTGAAACCTTTCAGCTGGTTTTGGCAGAGAAAGAAGAAATGTATCACCTTTGGTGTCTCCCTTCAGGTGTTTGGTCTGGGCTCGGTTGTTGTAGGCTGAAGCCCTCTGAGGCCGGATCCTGATGGCCTAGTTAAAATACTGAAGAGCAGCGGGCAGGTCTCCAGACTCAGCAGCCGAAACTTCCTGCAGTTCCAGATCTTTCACCCGTTTCACTAGCTCTGGGTCAAAAACACTGTCTAAAGAAAGAGATATGAAAGAAATACACAGTCGTGTTCACAATGAGGACACATCTTTATAGCATTTGAAAGATAGACCCACTGTATCTATCTATCTATCTATCTATCTATCTATCTATCACAATATAACATTATGTGAATCAATAGATTCACAAACTTTGCATATGTAATCCAATTATGGATCTTCATTTTACCATCATCTGTCAGCTGATCTTCTTGATTTAATCCAGGGATATCTCCAAAAGGGCTGGTAGGGTTAAAGAAGGCCTGTAAAACTGCTCTGTCATGTGCGGATGCCATTTTCCTCTCGACGGTGGACTAAGATCCAAAATGATGCTTTTTTTTTTTTAAAGTTGCCTACATTTTTATGGGAATAGAGGCGTTCCCTGCATAACTCTTTCCAGCACTCCACATTAGCCAATCAGATAAGGGGGTGGAAGCAGGACTTTTAGATGGTCTGTGTTTGATTAAGTCAGCTGTGGGATGTCGAGGATCTGAAAGCATGACACGCATGCTGCTCTGTCTAAGTCATGATATATAGGCTTGTACTTCATCCAAGTCTGAATGTGCTATATACAAAGTTTTAAAAATTAGGAAACTAATTGTGGAAGTCCAAAAAAAAAAAAGGCTAGTCACATGCAGTTTTGTGTGAAATGAGTTTGCCACAAAATCAATCTGCTCTAGTTCTATACAAAAAGCAAAACAAAAAAAAACATTAAATTGTACCTCCTCAATGTACATAACACTGGAAGTTCTAGGTGAGCATCCTGTCATTCTTGTTGGTCTTACCAGAGATTTTCCAGAGATTGTCCTCACAACCAGCATTCATGGCATCCAACATAGTTATCTGGTCTTGTGCCTTACAGTCATACACTTTCCATCTCCATGCTGAAATATCTGATTCAGGAAATGGAGTATGGTGGAAGGAACTCTAGTGTTATCCTTTCATGCTCAGTGAACCATTCCCCAACAATGTTGGTTCTGTGGAAGTTGACATTATCCCACATAATTATATCATTTGAGAAATCTAACAAAATCTCTCACGTGTATTAGGTCTCTGTATAGGCCTACTCCAGAAGGCCATCTGTCCAGAGAGTTTCCCCTGGCTGCGACCCAAGACGCTGGGATAGGTTCCAGCATCCTTGCAACCCAGAGGAAAAGTGGTTTGGAAAATGAATGGATTACATGGTTTCATGGTTAATTAATAAAATGCGATATTGGGACCTTAGTTTATGTGAATTTATTACAGATTTAAAATTCCATATCCACAGAAATTTTATAGAAGATAATTTGAAAAACGTTGGTAGCCAAACAGTTGACGTTAGCCATTGCCTTCCCTACTACGAAAAACCTAACCCTAAACAAATAAAAATTAATGGCTACCGTCTACTTTTTTGTTACCGATATAATTTGAAAAACGTTGGTAGCCAAACAGTTGACGTTAGCCATTGCCTTCCCTACTACGAAAAACCTAACCCTAACCCTAAACAAATAAAAATTAATGGCTACCGTCTACTTTTTTGTTACCGACATTCCTCAAAATACCTTCTTTTGTGTTCAACAGAAGAAAGAAACTCTTACAGGCTTGGAACAACATGAGGCTGATGAAACAACAGAACTTTCATTGTTTTGGGTAAACTATCTCTTTAAGCATTGCCCACTGACCATGTAGGCAATTATTGCCTTCACATGAAGTAGTTGGCGGGAAATGGATGTGTTTACTCCCAGTGCCACATGAGGGCACCAGACACTATTCATTTTTTAGTCAGGCCTGAGCACCATTATGAGATGGTTTTCCACAGTTGCACTGAGTTTAAGGTTATTTTAAAAAAATTAAAATAAAATAAATAAAAACACACAACAACAGTTGTGTGTAAACAAAATTGTCTAACAGTCCCTACCTTCTGTCCTGACATACCTTCTGTTCATGAACACATCGCAGAGTTATACAAAGCATGCTTCAGTTTAGTCATCAGTTTTTTCATTTCATTTTATTTTATTTTTTAATAAATTATTCTGCTTATGTAAATCCATTTTGCAAAAGGCCAGAGTTTCCGAGCCATTTGCTGCATTCTACAAATAACTAATATAAAATAGCTGAGGTAATGTCAAACACAAAATGCAATTCTCAGCAAAACAGCCATATGAATCTGTGTGCATTTGCATTACAGACATTAAATCATCATGACTTCTTCTGTATTTATACTCTCCATACAGCTGTACAGTCATAAGTCAGCGATTAACACCAAGCAAATTTAGTACTTACACTGAGGGCCACACTATGTGATTTCTAAAGTGTAGTTCAATGAAACATTTGAGCTCAGCATGTACATGTTCCCTATATTTATACCCCTGTTCTGTTTGAGAGGCATGGCAGGGGGATCGTCAGATCAGATCACTCCCTGACCACCTTGTGAAAAAACACAGATGATGACAAATGAACATGGAACAGAAATCACGTCCCCTTGCCCCTCTACAACTGATCTGCCCAACATCTGCACATCACTCACGCATAAATTAGCATACATTTACATAGCAAATCCTGGTCGATTCAATCTCTTATTCAAAGTAGACCAGCTTCTCTCTATTAGAAGCAGACTGTTACAACGTGACATGCCTCAGTTTTTAACCGTGGGGCGCTTGTAGGTTCAATAAAATGATATGATAAGCATATATTTCCTTTTTATTGGGAAGATAGATATAAATATCATATATATTATAGAACTTTATTTTCTTTATGCATCATAAAAAAATGTACTTACAGATAATGTTATAATACATAACACACATACATATACAGTGGTGTGAAAAAGTGTTGGCCCCCTTCCTGATTTCTTATTTTTTTGCATGTTTGTCACACTTTAATGTTTCAGATCATCAAACAAACTGTATATATATATATATGTGTGTGTGTGTATATATGTATATATATATGTGTGTTTGTGTGTATATATATATATGTGTATATATATATATATATATATACACACACACACATGAAATGAAAGGACATTTAAGTGTACAAGAGAGTACACTTTCATGACTATGTTTCTTAATACACTTTAAAAGTAGATTTCATAAATCAACATTTATCTTTTGACAAGACTTCAAGAAGTAAACTAATTTTGATGTGTTGACTAACATACTAAATCATTTGAAAAATACTTGCTTATAATGTTAACTGTGCTATTCAATATTACATTTAAAGTAAACATATTTTAAATGTACTGAATTGTCATTTTATCAATACAAATGTATAAATAGAAATATATTTAAATGAGATATAGGTCTTAATAGAAATTGCAATAATAAAGTATATTTTAGTTTACCATAAGTGTATGTTCTCTGATATTGCACTTTAACAATATTAATTACGAAATTATATTTAAAGTTCCGTTTAAATCTATTTAAGTGGGGAAAAAGCACTCTAAAGCTAACTGCATTAAATATCAATTTGAACTGTAATACATTTTAATTTATTTGCAATTAATATTAAATTAAGTGTCTAAAAATGTTACATTCTGTTAGCATTTCAGTATTATTTCAAGTGTATTATTTCCATAATTAGTTGTTTCAAAGGTTGTTATTTTCTCAAGGATATGTTCTCAAAACAAGAGTATGTATCAGGTTGGGATAATTTGTTATATATATATAATATAATATATATATATATAATGTTACCTTCTAAAATTTTGAATGCTATAATTGGTTTGCTGTTTAAATTTAGCTGAAAAGCATGTAATAGTCTAATAGCATGTTCCCAATGCGATAAATTGCTACATATGTAATACCCCAAATGATGTCACATGCTGTCTGTGGAATAAACGGGATCTCTTTTTTTTCCCGCAGTAATGGAGGAAATGTTCAATCGCTTTTTGATTTCAGAGACTTTAAAGATATATGCCTATGAAATGCCCACTGGGGTAAAAAGTGTGATAACTAGCTCCATTCCCCCTACTATATGCATTAGCTACATATAAAATAAGTAAATATGCCAGTTTTTAATCTGCATTTCTCAGCCCAGCGTGACAAACTGAAGACACAAATGAGCTCCTGCTAAGGACAATGACGATTAATTTATACATTAACCTAATATTAGCAGTACCAAACATGCAACGCAGCTGGTGGCCGGATTCAATCGTATTATGGCTGAAAGTAATTACTTGAAAGAGTGAGATTCACAGTGTACACAAGGAGAAATGTGTGACTGGAAACATCCATGACTATGGATAGATGGTATTAAAATTGACTATAAAATGAGGATGCAAACTCGAAACCAATGTAATACTGTACCTTTATTACATCTGCTCAGAGCCACATGAGAGAGCTCTGGATTAGAGCCCCCAGCTGTTTCTCTACCTCGCATCAGAATGCAAAAAGTTTCAAATGTATACATTATTTACTGTATACAATTACAATTATTCACTCACCGGCCACTTTATCAAGTGCACCTTGCTGGGCTTGGACCCCCTTTAGCCTTCAGAACTGCTTACATTTTTCAAGGCATAGATTCAGCAAGGGGCTGGAAGTATTCTTCTGAGATTTTGGTCCACATTGACATGATAGCATCATGCAGTTGCTGCAGATTTGTCGACTGCGAATGATGTGAATCTCCCGTTCCACCCACATCCCAAAGGTGCTCTGTTGGATTGAGATCTGGTGACTGTGGAGGCCAAGTGAGTATAGAGAACTAATTTTCATGTTCAAGAAATCAGTTCGAGATGATTTGAGATATGTTTGTGATACGTTATCCTTCTGGAAGTACTAATCACAAGATGAGTACACTGTGGTCATGAAGGGATGGACATGGTCAACAACAATACTCAGGTAGGCTGTGGCATTTAAACAATGCTCAATTGGTACTAAATGTGCCAAGAACATATATCCCACACCATTACACCACCAGCAGCCTGAACCACTGATACAAGGCAGGATGAATCCATTCTTTGATGTTGTTAACGCCAAATTTCTGACCTTACCATTCAAATGCCACAGTAGAAATCAAGACTCATCTGATCAGGCATCCTTTTTCCAATCTCCTATTGTCCAATTTTGGTGAGTCCGTATGAATTCGCTTCAGTTTCCTGTTTTTAGTTGGCACCCGGTGAGGCCTTCTGCTACTGCAGCCTATTTGCTTTATGGTTTAATGTGTTGGGTGTTTAGAGATGCTCTTCTGCATACATTACCTTGGTCATAATGAGTGGTTATTTGAGTTACTGTTTCTATCAGCTTGAACCAGTTTGGCCATTCTCCTTTGACCTCTGGCATCAACAAGGCATTTTCACCCACATAACTGAACAGGTGTAACCTAGCAATGTGCAGTTTATGAGAAGAGTTAATAAACAATGGACTACTGCCACAAAACCACAGCCATCTCAACACCTCACACCTTAGCACTCAAGAGAAAGCTTGTGTTTGTGTGTCGAATTCATGGTCTGTGTGTATATTTGTTCTGTTTTGTACTTTGTCCCATGTGGTACAGTGTGAACGCGAACATTACCAAGATGCTATTACCACAAATGTCACTGCATCAGAGCCACTTTTCCCAATTATGTCAATACCAGCTGACATCTGTGCGTTCACAGACAATAAAACCAAGCCAGAAGAGATTGAACATGGCTGCAGGACAAGAGGGAAATTAAGAAGGAATAAAGGAAAGTTGACCTTAGAGACAGGAGCTAGCTTTGGCATTCATTCAAACTGAATATTTGCCATTTATTTTTAACTGGGGAGTGAGGAAAACACATATCTCATTAAAACCAGTATGGATTCACACATGCTGAGAGTCTAAATTGTCTTATGGAAAGTGGGGTGAGAACACAGCTGTCTCTGTCTGACGTGTTTGGAGAGCTGCTGTGGAAGAACTTTATTTGAAGCATCACATATATGGAGTTCAGTAATTTATTTTTAAAGAAATATATACTTTTATTCAGCAAGAGTGCATTAAATTTATCAAAAAATAACAGTAAAAACTTCTGTTTTAAATAAATGCTGTTCTTTTCACAAAAAAATGTAAAATCAAATATAATGATGAAAAAATGTTTATTTAGCAGCAAATCAGGGTAAAATTATTTCTGAAAGATCATGTGACACTGAAGACCGAAGTAATGATGCTGAAAATGCAGCTTAGCCATCCACACTATGAATTACATTTTTTTAAATAAAATGAATTAGAAAATAGTTATTTTTAAGGGAAACATTTCAAAATATAAATGTTTTTTTTTTGTTTTGTTTTACTGTACTGGTGTGAGCATATACGTATATGCATCATAATAAAATCTTAAAATCTATACAATTTTAGTGACACATTTTATGCGTAGACTTTTTTTAATTAATGTACTCTATGTATATGTATCACGTTATTGCAATATGCAAGAGATAGTCGTACACTTAACTCATTGAACCCATTGGCCCCAACTTTCTTTTTTTTTCTTTCTTTTTCCCCCCATTTCATTACTTTTAATTTAATTTAGTTTTATTTAGTGCTAATATAATTATCAATAGGTTAATTAATTAATCTATTCACAACAAAAGAGGAGTAATATAACGAAAACCCTTGAATATCTTTGCAGCAGTGTGTGTTTTCCACACACAGAGATCATGTTAATGTGCATGTGGATGATGACAGTTTGAAGGTGTATAAGAAGTAAATCATTCACAGTGTTACAAGTGCACTCGGTTTACCCTTTTGAAAATTGTAATCTATAAAATCATACAACTGATTACTGTATTATAAGGTTTTATGAATGCATTTTAATACAGGAAGAATATTTACAATGCATTAAGCCTTTGAGAAAAGTCCTACCCCAGTGTTTCATCATGCTTGTCATTAATCATTCATGCATCACCACTTATGTACAGTGTGAATCTCTCACATTAAAAAAAGATCGCACTTCATAGGTTTCTCTTCAATTCCCTCATGTTTTCTTAGTTCAGAGAGCCTCTGTTCCTTGTTATTTTCTGCTACTTAAGTAACGTCATGGTGTGGATATCATTTTAATCCTGAGGGGCTCATGCTGTGTATTGATTCTGTGTGAGAATCTGACATCAAAGCCTTGACTACCTAATCCATGCCTGCCGCATGGAGTTGAACAGAGGTTTGGAAGTGTGGATACCTAGGCGTCAGAGCTGTAGATACTAGCGCGGTGCAGAGGGGTGGCCGTCACTTGGCTGCGCAGGGGCATTCTGAGCGGGATTAGACTGGCGTAATCCGTTCAACGAAGACGCGGTGAGAAATATATACACACCAACGCACATGTGTACTGGGGTTGAGCTGATAAACAGAAAACATTGGCTCTGTTCCAAACACTAGACACTTAAAAATAAGGTTTCACTTAGAACAAAATCATAACAGCTGATGCCACATAAGGAGAACATTTTAAAAGTAAGTTTAAAAAGTAGTTCACCCAAAAAAGCAAATTTTGTCTATTTTGTTACTCATGCCATTCCAAACCTGTAAGAGTTCCTTTCTTTTGTTGAACATAAAAGAAGATATTTTAAAGGATGCTGGTAATCAAACCGTTCATGGTCCCCATTGACTTCCATAGTATTTCTTGGAAGTCAGTGTGGACCAACAACTATTTGGTTCTTCAAAATTATTCAAAATATCTTATTTTGTGTTCAACATAAGAAAGAAACAAGTTTCCATACAAGTTTAGAACGATGTGAGGGTGAGTAAATTATGACAAAATTTTCATTTTTGGGTGAATTATTGCTTTAAGTGCACAAAGAATAATGGGTAGATTGCATGTCTGACTTTATAGACAAAAACAGACTATTTTAATTAGTTGGAAGTACTTTGTGGAGGTATTTTTCACAGATTGTTTTTGTTTTATTATTCATATTTTATTGTATTAATACAATTACATTCCACTGTTGGTTCTTAGAACTGTAAGGAACAGTTACAGTTATATTTTCACTTCAGCTTGGTTCGGCACAGCACTATTACGAACCATTCTTAGCTCATAATTCTCAGCACGTTAGGCAAACCATTCTGAACTGTGATGGTAGAATGTGTCTAGTGACGTTATAATATAGCTTCATATTTTAATGTTGTATCAGTGTGCTGCCTTTGCACTTTCAACTAAATTTATTGCCGCTATACATCCACATGGCCACATCATCAGTAGTATTTATATAAAATATTATTTATTTAATAATAATATTTAATAAACAACAACAGCATTCATCATACAGTTTTTATAAGATTTTGCCCTCAGCCGAAACTATTTGCTCTGGAACAAATAGTAGATTAATGAGACCAAAGACTGCCCAATAGAGTTACCCAAAACGAATTACAGTGCATCCGGAAAGTATTCACAGCGCTTCACTTTGTCCACATTTTGTTATGTTACAGCCTTATTCCAAAATGGATTCAATTCATTATTTTCCTCAAAATTCTACAAACAATACCCCATAATGACAATGTGAAAGAAGTTTGTTTGAAATCTTTGCAAATTTATAAAAAAAAAATAAATAAAAAAATAAAAATCACATGTACATAAGTATTCACAGCCTTTGCCATGACACTCAAAATTAAGCTCAGGTGCATCCTGTTTCCACTGATCATCCTTGAGATGATTCTACAACTTGATTGGTGTCCACACGTGGTAAATTCAGTTGATTGGACATGATTTGTAAAAAGGCACACACCTGTCTATATAAGGTCCCACAGTTAACAATGCATGTTAGAGCACAAACCAAGCCATGAAGTCCAAGGACTTGGCTGTAGACCTCCGAGACAGGATTGTATCGAGGCACAGATCTGGCGAAGGATACAGAAAAGTTTCTGCAGCATTAAAAGTCCCAATGAGCACAGTGGCCTCCATCATCTGTAAATGGAAGAAGTTTGGAACCACCAGGACTCTTCCTAGAGAGGGTCTCCCGGCCAAACTGAGCTATCGAGGGAGAAGGGCCTTAGTCAGGGAGGTGACCAAGAACCCGATGGTCACTCTGACAGAGCTCCAGTGTTTCTCTGTGGAGAGAGTAGAACCTTCCAGAAGAACAACCATCTCTGCAGCACTCCACCAATCAGGCCTGTACGGTAGAGTGGCCAGACAGAAGCCACTCCTCAGTAAAAGGCTCATGACAGCCCGCCTGCAGGACTCTCAGACCATGAGAAACATAATTCTCTGGTCTGATGAAACAAAGATTGAACTCTTTGGCCTGAATGGCAAGCATCATGTCTGGAGGAAACCAGGCACCGCTCATCACCTGGCCAATACCATAACTACAGTGAAGCATGGGGGTGGCAGCATCATGCTGTGGGGATGTTTTTCAGCGGCAGGGACTGGGAGACTAGTCAGGATCGAGGGAAACAAGAATGCAGCGATGTTCAGAGACATCCTTGATGAAAACCTGCTGAGGAAAACAAGTCTGTGAATGTCCTTGAGTGGCACAGCCAGAGCTCAGACTTGAACCCGATTAAACCTCTCTGGAGAGATCTGAAAATGGTTGTGCACCGACGCTCCCCATCCAACCTGATGGAGCTTGAGAGGTCCTGCAAAGAAGAATGGGAGAAACTGCCCAAAAAAATAGGTGTGCCAAGCTTGTAGCATCATACTTTAAAAAGACTTGAGGCTGTAATTGGTGCCAAAGGTGCTTCAACAAAGTATTGAGCAAAGGCTGTGACTACTTCTGTACATGTGAATTTATTTATTTATTTTTTAATAAATTTGCAAAGATTTCAAACAAACTTCTTTCATGTTGTCATTATGGGGCATTGTTTGTAGAATTTTGAGGAACATTGCGAATTTAATCCATGTTGGAATAAGGCTGTAACATAACAAAATGTGGAAAAAGTGAAGCGCTGTGAATACTTTCCGGTTGCACTGTATATTTTATGTTTAACCACTAGAGCAGCGTTTCTCAACCCTGGTCCTGGGTGCCCCCCAGCACTGCACATTTTCCTGAAATGTGTGTGTCAGATAAGGGAGACATACAAAATGTGCAGTGTTGGGGGGCGCCCAGGACCAGGGTTGAGAAACACTGCACTAGAGTCATCAAACCCAGTGGCAATTCCAGATTCCTGAAGATCTGGCCGAGGCAAGGCTGCTCTCAACGGGTTCATGAACTCTGAACGGCTGCTGATGCCCTGGAGCTCACATCTCCGAAAACGTCAAAGACATTATTTTTATTAACAAACCAGATATTTGAAGTCCAAACAAGCACATTATCACCTTAAAACCCTTAAAACTACATTCCATCACACAAAAACAGCATTATTTATAAAATTATAGTGAATTTGGGCATCAGCCATGACATTTGTTGTGAGAAATACTCAGTGGTGGGCCGTTATAAAAAATAAAATTGTGCGAAATTTTTATTTTTATTATTATTATTTAGGTATCATTTTCATTTGTGTAATGTCCACAAAATGGCCTATGATTAGTTTCGTTGAGGTTGAACTGGAATATCCTACATAAAAAAAACTGAATTCGCTAACAAAGGTTTTGTGTGCCATTGCAAAGATTGCAACTATGATTGCTATGAGTGGCTAACAGCTAGCACAGAGGACAACAAGTTATTTGACCATGTTTACTTTTAATACGAGTAAAGGAACATGGAATGACAGATGCATGGACTTTATTTACAAGTGACAGGTGAGTGCTTAATTGTTTGATGAGTATTGTATCATGCACATTGTTATGGAGGTGCATGTGGTGCATTGATAAAACTGTGGTGCGTGGATGTCCAGCATTTGTACAGTTTTGCTGCTGTGAGCGCGTCATCATTTTAGAGTGACGTGAATGTGCATAGTGACCCGTGTATTGGCGGATTACTTTTACTGATCCATGTAGGGAAATTTACTCTGCATTTAACCCACCCTAATCTAGCCTACTGTAGAAATTGTTGATCAGCTGTCATTGTTGTTGAGAGCCTGTGTGCAGCATAATATGCGAATTATATGCATATGGCTGCGTTAGCTGTTACAGAGATGTGTAAGATAGATGTGTAAGGGTATGTAGTTTACAGTTGTTTACTGAAGGCCCTGACTGAAACCCCACAGTACGCTACTGGGAATACTGTAAGTGGAGTGATATAAATGGTAAAACGTTTGGAGTTCACTTGAATATCGCACTCCTCTCAGCTAATCAGATTCAAGGACCAGAAAGAAAACTGTAATATAATATTTTGAACCACTCACCACAAGATGTTCCCAGTTCGGTTACCTATCAAAAGCTACTCTCGATGCTTCGTTTCAATAACGCTAATGAGAACATTCTTTGTTCGACCGATTGTCAAACATGCCAATAATTGGCTTAAATAACCTCGGCAGGTGACGTCATTTGATTACGTGCACCTGAGGGTTATAAATAGGTGTGAAACAGACACATCTTCAGGTTTCTTTGTCTTCAGAGAGTGCATTGTGTGTGTGTGTGTGTCACGCTGCTGAAAGCAGTATCATTCAAAAGAAAGCATGTTGTGCCGCCTGATCAGGCTAGCGCAGCAGGTTCTGCTTTGGACATGGTACAAGTTCCTGTCCATCATGGAAATTTCATTCTGGGGCATATGAATGTGGCAGCAGATTCGCTGTTCAGACAAGCTGGGAAACACGGGGAATGGAAACTCCATCCCAAGGTAGTCAGACAAATTTTCAAAGTGGAGGTGGACCTCTTTGCTTCACAGGAAGCAGCACAATGTCACCTCTACTTCTCTCTGACTTCTTCAGCTCCCATAGATCTGGACGCTATGGCTCATATGTGGCCCAGACTGCGTCTTTACACATTTCCTCCGATCGCTCTGCTCCCGGGAGTCCTGGCCTAGGTCCGTCAACAAGGGTCTCGCCTCTTACTGATAGCGCCCCGTTGGCCGGCCAGAGTATGGTTCTCAGATCTAATATCCCTCCTTGACGGCTCGCCGTGGGCGATTCCGGTCGGGAGAGATCTTGTATCTCAGAAACAGGGGACAGTTTTTTCATCCCCGGCTTGAGCTCTAGAACCTTCATCTTTGGCCCTTGAGGGGGACCAACGAGAGATGCTGGGCTTCCAGCCGATGTAGTACAGACTATTCTGAGTGCTAGGTCTCCCTCCACTAGAATAAGTTATGCCCTCAGATGGTGCTTTTTCGAAAGTTGGTGTATGGCACACCATGCAGACCTAGTTCACTGCCGGGTTGTTTCAGTGCTGGAGTTTCTGCAAGAAAAATTGTCCTCAGACACATGTCCTGGTACTTTCAGGGTCTATGTGGCCGCCGGTTCGGCCTGCCACGCTCTAATTGACAGGGTTTCTGTGGGAAAGCACGCCTGTTTCATCTGTGACCATGCAGACCCAGTTCACTGCCAGGTTGTTTCAGAGCTGGAGTTCCTGCAAGAAAAACTGTCCTCAAGTACATGTCCTTGTACTTTCAGAGTCTATGTGGCCATCAGTTCGGCCTGCCACATAGATTGCTCTGATTGATGAAGTTTCTGTGGGAAAGCACCTTCTAGTCACCCGCTTCATTCGTGGAGCTCAGCGGTTGAGGCTGCCCACCAGAGCGACAGTCCCTTCGTGGGACTTAGACTTAGTGCTCAAAGGATCTGGTTGGGACTCCTTTTTGAACCACTAAAGTTGGCATCTATCAGGTTTCTGACTCTGAAGATGTTTTTTTTTCTCATGGCTATTACTTCTCTGAGGAGAATTAGAGATTTGCAGGCTCTGTCAGTCTCGTCATCCTGCTTAGACTTTGCCCCTGGGCTGGTCAAAGCTATTTTGCATCCTCCCCCTATTATCTTCCAAAGTTCCATTCTCGACCGTACATCCGGTCATTCTTGAAGCCTTCTGCCCTCCGCCGTTCACGACACCGGAACAAGAAGGACTTCACTTACTGTGTCCAGTACATGATCTTCCGATTTACGTCCACCGCACTAGCCAGTGGCGTAAGTCAGAGCAGCTTTTCAAATGCTATGGCATTGGGTGAGGGATGCTATTGCCCTAGCCTACGAGGCATGCGGTCAAGCTTCACCTCTAGGACTAAGGGCCCATTCAACCAGGTGGGTTGCATCATATACTAAGGCTCTGGCAAGAGGTGTCCCCTTCCAGCAAATGTTTGGTGCGGCAGGCTGGTCTTCTCAGCACACATTTGTCAGATTCTATAGTTTGGACGTCCATGCTACTCCGGGCTCACATGTCCTTGAGTCAACATCCCAGACCTCTTCAATGTTTGTGCACACACACTACACAACCTTGGGGGGGTCCAGACACTTCCCCCCAACCTGAGAATATTGCTTTAAAGGAGTCTGAGATTATTTGGAGCAGTCATAAATGTCTAAATTAATTCAGTCTGCTCTCAGACCACTGAAACAAGCCAACATCATTTTCTGTTTACTGTTTGGAAGAGCCTTCACATCATGAATGCTGTCTAGCTAGGCAGCTCACTGGAACAGAGCCAATGCTTAGGTTGAGTTGCCATGGTTTTCCAATGCACAGACAGCACTCTGTTTGACGGAAGTCCTAAAAGCTCTTGCTATAGTCTTCTGAGTAATGGCATTTCTGCAGAGATTCAGAGTGACATTAATTAAGTCATTGCATTAAACTTAAGAAAGAATGAAGACAGATAGCAAACAAATACTGACTTGTCACTACACTTAACATATGCAGAAACACTTTATAAGAAAATGTGACTTGAGAGATGTTTTCAGATACATTTATTTATTTTTTAGTAATGTGGTGGCATGTTGAGTGATGTGTCATTACACAGCATGAACGATTTTATGATTCACTTACAAAACTGCAGAATTAAAGTGGAACTATCTGAGGAAAACAGTGAAGAACACACATATTTCTGCTCTCTCATTTCAACAGAACAAACCTTTCAGATAGAAGTGCAAATTATACTTTTTTGTCTCTTTTTAAACATTTTTTTTAACCACAAAAGGTTCAGCAGATGAAAATAAATTTACTAAATCAAATGCTTGAAGCATCCAAACTATTACTGATAAGTCTCTAAACATAAATGGTGTAATGTGGAGGTTCAGATTTATTAACACCAGTAGGTTTTATCAGGGCAAGTACCTGTTTTGAGTCAGAGAATCTGGTTTGATTAAAGGAATAGTTCCTTCAGTAGTATAATTCTGTCATTATTTACTCAACACATTTACTCAACACATTTATTCATAATAAATAAAATAAATAGAAGCCTCTATATAGTTGTTAAATATAGTTCTAAATATTCTCATATGTTGACTGGTGCTCAGTTATCAATAATGCTTCTTAATATTAGTAGTGTTGAAAAGAATGTAACAATATAAATATATGTTGATCAATTTCATTATTAGTATTATTATTATTATTATTATTTACTTATGCCAACATTTTAATGGTAATGTATTATGTTTTCCACGAAAATTATTTAGAAGCACATCTGTTTTAAACATTAATAATAATAACAAATGTTTCTTGAGCAGCAAATCAGCATATTGGATATGTATATGACACTGAATACTGAAGTAATGATGCTGAAAATTCATCCATGCCATCACAGGGATTTTATTTGTTATTAACATATATATATATATATATATATATATATATATATGAATATAGAAAAAAAATTCAAATAGAAAATGGCTATCTGAAATTGTATAATATTACTGTTTTACCTTCTTTTTAGCAACTTATATTTAGTATATTTGAACAACATATACTTAATTTATTTCACTACATTCCAAGGATTCTAAACCCATACCATAGATTGCTTGAAGAAAATGATCTTTTTGTGTTTGACGGAAGAAAGAAAAGCATTTTTTGTGAAGTCTTCCTTGAAGTAAAGTTCCTTTAATTTTCATAGCACACAACAGCGCATTTCAAGCAACTCAACAAGCACTCATTAAAAGTGTGAACCCTGATCTCATATCACACTCATGGCCGCAAGCTCCAGCTGCCAGCTGTGTGAATTTCCTCTCGCTATATGGTTCAAGCGGCAATCACAGTCTCAATGCTGTCTAAGAGATGGATAGTGATTATAAATGTTTGTCCATTAGCATGGTCAGATCTTTTTTTTTTTTAATTTGATAAAAAGTTGTATTTTTTATTATAATTTTTTTTAGATCCCTGCACAGAATAAAAACACCCTGGATCCTTCTGGAGCTGTCATGGCCAGTTCAATATTATAGAGTACCAACTGAAAGCAACATCTCTGTTTGTGTGCTCACCTGTGTCCCTCAATCTCCCCAGAGACTGCTGGTCATTTTGAGGTCAGAGTTTTAAGCGTACACAAGCACTGTAAAAGAATAGTGCTCTGAAGATTATTCTATTAGAGGTGGAATGAGATTTTTCTCACTTTGAGGTAACATGATTGCTCACTCTCTTCTGCCTAAGGCTGAATGCTGGCTGTCAGTATAAATAAATAAAGAGGAAAATAAATGTGGCACCCTTTTATCCATACTGTGGAAGAGTGAGGATTGCTGCTAATAAGTCATCATGTTAATAGTGTAGCGAATCAGCTCATGGGGAAATATGAATAATGTATGTTTATTGGGTGAGGGGTCTGTGAACGTTTGTTAATCTAATGAATAATTGATTTGTTAAATCAAATGAAAAATGGTGTGTCTGATTGGTCCAGACGCTACAATAGCTTGGATTTGATTCAGTTCAAATTATCTTGCCCTGGTGTCATATTTACAAGCAGGAAAAGTCATAAATATTATTATGTTGGGAAATTCTAAACTCATGATGGGTGGAACATTTAAAGCCAAAGTGGTTGGTGCCTACCTCCATCCCATCAAGGCCATGTCATCCTGTCATTAGTATTCAGTAGTCAACAATATGACTTGTATGACTTTTATAGAAGATTAAAGATGTCCTAAATATAAACTGTCCATTTGTTTTTGTGTGTGTGTGTGTGTGACTGGATGGATATTTTATGCTTTTTTAATTTTGCCAAGCGTGATAAAACAATAAAACAAGAAATATGAATGATAGAATTCACAGATTAAAATGCATGTAGCTATATAAATATGATTGGTTTCCCATTCAACATAGACCAATTCAAAGTTTTTCATGGCAAAGTTTTGGTGTTATTAAGCATTATTATTATTATTATTATTGTTGTTGTTGTTGTTGTTGTTGTTCTTCTTCTTATTATTATTATCATTAGACATATATTAAATACAATTTCTAGTTTAGAATACCAATGTTTTTAAATAATAATAATAATAGTTCATTTTAATGTATTTACTGCATTTTTCTTGCACTTCATGAAATGTTGTGGACATAAATAATACTCCTTTTGTGGAGTGACTTGTTAATAAATGTAAATTAGTGAAACTACAGACTAAATGAACACAATTTATACCTATTAGTGATGAGTGACAGGCAGATAAAGAAAAAAAAAATAGCTGAAACTTTTGAGTTCCAGTAGTTTGTAAGAGTGCAATTAACAAATCAACTGTAAAAGCAGACTAGTGATTAGATGCATTTTCCTGTTAACTGTAATGACTTTAATGTGCCTGACAATCTTCTGTAGTCACATTTAGCCACTTGTTAGCAACCAACTTTTTTTAAACAAGTAAAAGCATAAACAATGGATGCTACCAATGTATTTTACAAATCATCATTTCTAAATCCAATTCTTCATCCTATTCCTATTGCAATTCATGAGATGACAAGAGGTACAACACTCACTTTTAACCTCAGAAAACTACAATGATATCTGGAAAATGTGTCAAATTCATTTTTTTAAACCAGTTTGGCAACTTTTGTTAGAAGTGCAAATTGCATTAGGATTAGAGCTCTCACCTTATCTGTAATTATAGAGATAAAATAAACTTTTTGAATCACAAGTCCTCACATTGTCCCTGTCTATAAAGAGATAACATAATTTAAGACCTTCAATATTTCACGTATCCTGAATTATCCATTCGTATTACTATTCTTGAGTTAACAGGTATCGACAGCTCTCTGCCAACTATTGTCTATTGCTCTACAACAAATGATTGTCTGACTAAACTATAACTTTACACATACTGAGATGTATAAGCATTTAAAATTCTTGCTATACTTTTATATTCTTATGTGTTTATATTAGACTAAAATTATGTGGGCACCATCTTCTTTTTAGCAAGTCTGGCTACTCATAACTAACAGGATCACAAAAATTAAGCAAACGATTATTCATCTTGGAGAAACATTTAAAAAGAACACTTTGGCAAAATGTGCAATTTCACACATTTAAGGATAAAATGCAAAACTTTGAAAACGCTTAAGAGCTTTTTCCATATTGATCCTGTTAAGACATTCTGAAAGCCACTTATGGATTCCGGTTTCTTTCAGAAAAGGCCTCTATTTTATCCTTCTAAATTTGTTCACTTCAAAAGATAACAAAAAAAAAAAACAAGACGTGCTTTTATACATGGATGCCTTTGAAGAAGTCTATCAGACAGTCCTAAATCTCCATATTAAACTTGCATACTGACTAGCCCAGCCTGTCGTTTACCTGCCCAGGCTGGAAAATAGGATTTTCATGGTGGGACACACATTACATTGAAGCCACAAAGTAGAATGAATAGCTTGGTCCCAGAGCTTATTTAACAGTTGATGTCATGCACCTAGATCATTTGTCCAGGCGGGGGAACTCATTCGGAAAATATAAAGTTCTTTTCAGTGATGAAGGATCTCTAATCGTCTAGCGGTGTGCAAGAGAGATAGATTATGTCTTAGTCAGTCAATGCAATGCAAAAGTGCACTGCAGTGTCTCTTGCTAGCGTCTGTGACAGGACTAAATGAACGGTATGTCACATGAGCCTGAATCCCAGTGTAAGCTAAAAATGTATGCAAAAAGATTTGGATACAAAGGCTAAATATATAAAGGAATTCCTCTTTTTCACGACAGTAAAAGGAAATGTAAGCTAAACTTTGACAACAATAAAACTTCTTAGTAAGATCAACATAACATTGCACGTTTTTAACATTTAAGGAACAGATTTGTTGAATCAACTTAGTATCATGCATGAACACTTCCAATCAAAATGTCTTAGTTCAATTTACTGTTTTATGTTTATTTGGAGGACTTTTTGTTAGTTGGCTTTTTTACAGTGTATGAATGCAATCCATCCTAAATCATGGAAGGGAATCGCTATTGTTGACACATAATTTAAATCTTTGCAGGCTCCTAGTCACACTTACTAATGTATAATGCATTTCTTATAGCTGCTTGTCTGCAAATACATTTCCTTTGCATATCTGGCAGTACACAAGCAATATGGAAATGCATGTAAAATTTGTCATGTAAAGTTTTGCTGGTAAATAAAAAAAAGTTTTAATTAAAACATTTACTGGTTACAGTACGTACAACGTACTTTAGAATATTGTATTGAGAATATTGATAAATAGATTTTAATCAATGACAATCATTTGAATGAATTGTCATCGATTCTCAAAACCCAATGCTGTTTTCAGTTTATGCTGTTTTCAGTTGATGTGTGAACAAAACTTCACTAAACAATATTTATAGCAAGTCTTCCATCCAATTACTGCAATAAGCTTTGTGCTTTGTTACTTTTGATATCATGATACTTTTAATGTGGCATGACAGATCGCAGAACACAATCAGTGTTTGAACCATAGAAAGACATCAGTAAAAAAGCTTGCATGTCACGTTACATTTACCTCGGGAAAGCCATACAATGTACATAGCATGTTATTCAGCTAGAAAGAAAGAAAGAAAATAAAAGAAAAGAAAAGAAAGAAACTCTAGAGACTAGCATTTTGCTAAATATTCACAACATATTCATTATGTTTTTACTTAACTCCATACTTAACTGTTGTATGCTTTAGTCAATCATTAAAAACAAGTTTTCTTAAGAAAAACTGCAGTTGTTTTCACTCAGTTCACATTTTGGTTTGAGTTTAGTTAAGTTATTTAGCCTTCATGTATTAAATTCCACATACATTATGAGTTATATTTAAATCGAAAACTATGGCTAGAGGGCAAAAATTGTTTATTTCTCAAGAGTTTGGTGGGGGCAGGGGAGGATGGTGAAGGAAATGTAAGCTAAACTTTGACAACAAATTAACTATGTGCCCTAAAGACAGAGTTCAGTTTGTTTGGCTGGTGTAAGAGTGGTTTTCCAAACCCAAATGCGCACCAGTGAATTACACCAGAGCCTGTTTCAAAAAGTGGTCTACGTGGTTTGCAGTTGGCAGGGGAGGATGGTGGAATCAAACACAGGTCTGAACCAAGCAATTAAACCAAGACAAACAGTCTCAAAGATCTCTGATGTGTATGCCCTGCCACCTTTGTGTACCGATAAAGAGAGTTGAGTTATTCAAAGGATCACTCAAGGGTAAAAGCAGGAAAATACGTGCATAGATGCATTGCACTTCAAATGCCCCTCATTTCACATGAACAACAGACAGTAGAAAACTGTGGTTAAAATACAGGTTAAAGCAGACACATGTGCATTCTTGTTTAAATCCAGTCCTCAGTGGGCATTAGTGTAGTTGTACACAAGCACCAAATGAGGGTGCCCAAACACAAGGATAAGACACTGGAAACACTGTAGTTCTAAGGCAAAAGTTAATGTACTTGAAAGCCATATCCAAACTGTACGTAAAATATGTGTGTTAATGTGTAACACACCACATATAGCCAGACCTATGAATACATGTTTAAGAATGTTTGATTTTGATGATTTCAGTCTGCTCTTGGCATTTTTGTATGTATCAGACAATCAGCGAACTTACTGTGAGCGATCTGAGGCTAAGACTATAAGTAAGCCATACTAATCTCAATAAACACATCACCTGTAGCAACACTGACTGGAAATCCAGTGAGGGGAAATTCAAGCAGCAACACAACACCACACAAATATATCCAACTCAAAGCCAAAAACACCCTTTTTCCACCATTCTCGTTGATCATGTGATTCATGATTTTTGAAACCCCCCAATCTGTATTGTCAGAGCATCATTAACCAGATCTAGCTGCTTGACTCACCAGAGTCTACACACCTTCACTGCATCATCAACGCTGAGAGCTAGATGATCGTGGCATTTTAATTGTTGGGACAGCTCAAGGCAAACCACTTACACCAACAACAAAACCCCATAATTACATCAACTCACACATTAGCGATTATTAAATTGTATGTTTTGAAATGCATCAATGGCTTTACAGTGATTAGTGAAAGCAGACATTTGAAAGGAAAGTATTTTTAAAATTATTATATGGTGAGCATGATAAAGTGTAGTCTATCACACCTGTACTGTCATCTAAGCACCACTGCTTCCCACGGGAATCTGAATTTTCTCTGGAGGCTTTTTTTTCTGTTTCTTCTTGGCACAAATCTGGAAAATCACTCTCATCTTCTATTACACAAACATGCAATGGTGAGCAATGATCTAATATCTAATGCATTTTTTTTTAATAATTTTAGCATTTTTATCTGAACTGCCTTACAATAGTCATTTCAGAGACAGTCCAGATGGAGCAACTCGGAATGTCCAGTTCATGAGTCACACAGTCTTGCATAGCTGCCATTTTGACAATCTGCATACAGTCTGGTCTACTTCTCAGTTTACTCTGGCCAAGAACCTCCCACTTAGACAGGTAGAGAACATCTGATAATGGTAAAGTCAGCAACCATAGTTTTGTACAAGATGTTCAAGTTTGGGTCAATCTAAGGCTTTTCACACTTGAAATAGTTAACCCTGGGTCATTCTAACCTCGGGTGAAAGGAATTTTGGTACATAATTCACACTGGTCATACTTTACATGGGTTAACAATTAATCATGGGTATTCATAAGCTGACATTTCACAGTGTACATTCCTAAAGCCTTGGTTAATGTTCTTATTTTGCGATGTAAGTGTCATTGATTGGACAAACAAAGCATGTGACCTGTTAACATAAAGGCTCTATCATTGTACATACACATTTTTATTTTCTTCCCCGAATGGACTTTGTGGACTATAAAGGAATTAAACCATCTCTTCTTTAGGCCCTGTCCACACGAACGCGGGTATTTTCAAAACCACAGCTTTTTCTATGCGGTTTGGCCGTTCGTCCACATGCAAACGCAGCATCGGGTCACTGAAACTGAACATTTTTGAAAACTCCTGCCAGGGTGAAAATTTTCAAAAACTCTGGTTGCAGTGTTATCATGTGGACAGCGAAACCGGAGATTTTGGCTTGTGACGTCGGAGCATGCGCTGTTATCTCCGCCTACTGGAAACTTTTTCAGGCTTCTGATTGGCCAACATGGCTTTACGGGGGAGATTATATCACCACCTGTTAGCTTGGCATGCTCTTGACAGTGCTTCATAGCATGCTTTTGCGTTTTAATGTGGATGGAGATTTTTTTTTTAAAAACGGAAGAAGAAAATGCTCCGTTTATAAAAAATACCCATGTGCGTGTGGACATGACCTTAGTCCAATTTACTCATTTTCTGTCCCCATTTGACATTTTTCCCTTCAATAGCTGACACTCCTGTTTATACAACATGCAGTGTTTCTGTCAGGACTTCTATTGTCAAAGATAATTGACAATTAGTATACAGTTTGGATTGGCGATATGGTTCTGTTCTGGGCAAAAAAAAAACCTTGCCCATCCATGTATTCTTGTATGGATAAGATAGCATGGAGCAGTGATAATCCCCTTAAGGAAGACAGAACCAACATAAATGTAGCAAATATCATTAATATTCTTAATGAAAATTCAATGTAACAACATAATTCAAGATAAGGGAGTTTGATTCAACTAGGAATATCAGAAGGTCAAGTCCTGACTGTGGATGGAATGAAGAACTGGGGATGGAGGAGGGTAATTAGCTCCTGAGAAAAGTGATAAAGCTGCTGAGTAATACTGACTGGACCTTATATAAAGATGCTGTGATAGGCATCATATTCCTTTAGGTAGATGTGGATCAGCTGAGAGCCAGCTCTTGCAAGCTTGACTGAAGTGACCTGCCGAAACTAACGCTGAGGAACGTGACTGGGCGTCTGTTGCTAAGAATCTAGCTGTAACACTGTAACACTGCATCGTTTCACACTGTATAAGTTTGGCACCCCAGTGCAGGATTCCCAACCGAGGGTACTAACCTGCTTTTAAATTACAAGCGTGAAATGTTCCACTACCTGGGCTTAAAAGTGGGGTTTAGAATGACGATAACCAAATGTTAAAGGGATAGTTTACCCATAAATTAAAATTTTCTCATCATTTACTCACCCTCATGTCAATCCAAAATGATGACAACATTGTCATTTTTGGGTGAACTATTTCTTTAAGCACAGTGTGGAAATTGTGTCTAAAAAAACTGTCCATTCAAAAAGTAAGTAATGATTATTTAATATACAGAAACTAAGCTATTTATGTTTCAGTATACTTGGCACTAAGTGGCCCAAACAAAACTCTGAAGATTTAAAGAAGTTTTGAAGCCACATGCATCCAGTCATTCTTCTTTATAAGCTATATGCCACCTTTTTTTAATGTACCCTGTCCATTTTTTTAATGTACCCTGACTTTGGCAATCTAATTGGAACTTGGAAGTGCTTTCCAGCTCTGTGTGCAACATGCATCAGATAATCAGTGAACAGACTGTGGGTGGTATGTGGGCATGCACAACAAAGTCTACTTTATATACAGTACCTGGAGAAAGTTAACCATCAACATTCCAATTCATCTTAATGGCAGTCGCTCAACTGGTGTTAAGATGGTGTACATAGGTATACATATATACTGTGCATCTACCAGGGATTAACTGAGTCATGCTAACCAGCAAAACCATGCTAAGACGTGACTCGAGGTCACATAACTTGAGATGAAAACATATAAACATTATAAACCTACCTTGAAAATCGAATTCATAGCAGCTCCACTGCTAATATCAAGATACATCACTCACAAGTATTTATCCCTCTGTGTTTGCACACAGGAGCAGTAACCCATCATTGGTTTAGACCGCACCATCGTATAAAAAGAGTCTGCTCTACATCGCCCTAATTTGCATGATGATAAGAACATGTATTACACTGACTCTGAGCTTCAGTGTTATCAGTGACATGGCCTGGATTACCTGCATGTAGCAAATTCCTGGATGGGCTGCGATTAGAGCACCAGATGCAGATAAGTCTCGACTGAATTTAGTTATCAGTCATCAAACGGCATTTACTACACAATCAGAGCACTAATGAATTTTGGTACTACTTAGGAAGAAGTTTGACTTCAAACTACATGAATCAGCGAGAATCTTAACTCACTTTTCTGTGTCTAACAATCCCTTTGCTTTATCTCAAAGAGGGAATTTACTAGATATGAGATCTCTAACAGTGCTATTTGCACGTACTGTCAGTGGCATTTTTGCATCCAATTCACTAAAAGATTAATGTAAATCAGGTGATGGTGCAAATAAGAGCTAGAAATTAGTGCTAAATGCTATTTGCATGCCGAAATTCACCATCTTACAGGCCAGATATGAGTGGTAGGTTGTGGAAGATGCAAGAGACTACCAAAATCTGGCATACTTTATTAAAACTACTGTATGCATAATCACTCTGCTACTTCAGTCAAGACACCTGGATTGGATCTTAACAATTCAAACAGAGCGATTTATTATAATTAATTTCTGCCATGGCTCTCAAATCAAATGTAGACAGGTTTGACATTGTATGTTCAATTGTAAGACACATTACAATAATTGCATGGGAAAGCTGTGTAAAGACTATTTAAACATTCTTGTTTTGTTATGCACAGACAAAATAACAGCATAGGCTTGGGAACAACATTGACAGAATGATAGTGAAATATTATTTTAATTTGCATGCCACCGTCACCTTGAGAGCCTGATTAAACTCGATTATGGATAGTTAGTGAATAAGGTTTTGCCTTTGTCCCTCTCTTTGCCTTCATTTTTTTTT
>NW_015536511.1:938827-940814 GCF_001515605.1 Sinocyclocheilus anshuiensis | reverse complement strand
TCCCTTCATTTTTTTTTTGTTACATGGCATGCACACCCACATGCACAAATGTGAATATGGTTGTTTGTAATGGCTGCAGTTGTAAACCAAAGGTGGAAAGCAGTGACCTCACCTCGGCAGCAATTAATCACACAAGCAACACTGCGTCTGCCATCATTAAACTCCTGCCGTTGAGGAGTTCATTAATTACATGGGCTCTAAAGGAGAGAAACGGGGCGGTGATTTTGAAAAGCATTTCCTTCCACCACATTGTAATTTTAAATGTCTCTCTTCCTGCTTTCACTTGATCATCTGCTACTTTTGTTTTTCAGCAATCCTCTGCCTTTGATTGTCCTTAGCAGTCTACATGTGCAGAAAAAACAAAACAAATCAAATATGATGAAGCTTCTTTTCCATTGCGATAAAAATAGAGCTCTTCTAAACACAGCGCACACAAAAGCAGTGCTCGAGGCCATAATGACTGGCTATTATTCAGGGTGAATGTTGTAGCGGAATATATTTAGTGCGGTCTGAAGGAAGAAAACAGTGCATCTTGTATTCATATATTCATACAAGCTGCCATTATGCATGGATTCTAATCTGTGAGCCAGCTTGCCACTGAGTGGCTTTGGCCTCATCAATCGCTATAATCGTTTTCTTCTCGTATGATGTCAGAAACATAGAACTAATCTTGCCAAACTCTCAACCATTTTTAGGCAGTACCATACAGTATAAATGATTCAATCAAATCTCACCAGAGGGCATCTCAGGATATCACAGTTGACACTTTCGCTAGACTAATTTATGAGGATCGATTTTCCCAATCCTCATCCCGTCATTCTTGATTTGATGGGCATAAGGATCTGTAATGCTCAATAAAATCCTAGACTGCTTTTGAGGGACAGCTGTGGACTCAATGCACTGCTCAAGGCACCCTGGGTAAAGCAAAAAAAAAATACATTTTTGGTCCGTCCAATGACTGTGGACCACAACTTTCATTGAATGGGAAAAAACGGATAGTAAACTAACATTTTAATCCTTTTAAAGTTAAATTTGAGTAAAGCATCCTTAAACTGGATTTGCATGCCTATTTATCCCCTGCTGGTACATCCTATATTTACATAATTCGAGGCATGAGGCACCTTTCTCCATTGATGGCCTTTAAAAAGTTGCCATTGGTTGACTTTTAACTGCTAACATTTTATTATAGTATATATAGATGTTTTACCAGTGATAGTATTCTTTAAAAGCATCTTGTTTGCTTGACTAGGTCATGTGCTTCAAAATACAGTGTCCATGTGTACAAGAAGAAAGTTCAAGATTTGAGAAGCTTATATTATATAAATACCACTGAAATAGGGTCTACTGTATATTTTTCTATCAGTTTTAGTTTGACAAACATGACATATTGTAACATCAGGATTACATCAAAAGTGTTGTTAAAAAGAGATTTCTTAGTATTAGTGTAACTGAAGGTTTCAAAATAAATATAAAACGCACATCATTGTTGTCGCTGAGTCTGGCCAATTGCGAAATAGCTGTGTTTTCATCAGAGCTTGTGCAGCCACTCTGGAGAATCTGCACTGGCAGCTGGCTGCTCTCGAATCTTGTTGTACTTTGATAAAATATGTCACACTGACGAACTATTGGTTTTGGCTCAAATTAACAAAATTTCTAACTGACATTTGCTGCTTAAAGTCTGATTGGTGTGCGCAGCTCCTAAACATACCTAATGAGTTTTTAGTCACATGACAATAAAGGAATAGTTCAATCCAAAATTAAAGGGGTCATATGATGCAATTTCAATTTTTCCTTTCTCTTTGGAGTGTTACAAGCTCTTGATGCATAAAGAAGATCTGTAAAGTTGCAAAGACTAAAGTCTCAAATCCAAAGAGATATTCTTTATAAAAGTTAAGACTTGTCCACGCCCTCCTAAAACGACTCGTTTAAACACGCCCCCACATGTCTACGTCACTGTGTGGGAAGATTTGCATAACACTGCCCAAAT
>NW_015536511.1:937989-938272 GCF_001515605.1 Sinocyclocheilus anshuiensis | reverse complement strand
ATACATCAACTTCACGCTGTGGATCGCCGGATCGGCTTTCACCGTGGACGAAGCGGAGTCCAGCCCGGGATCATCACATGTGGTTGCCGCAAGCCTCCTTCGTAGAATCCGCCGGCAGCCGCTCACTCAGCCCGCCGGCCTCTGCTCATTCAGCCCGCCGGCCTCTGCTCACTCAAGCCCACCGCCGCTCACTCAAGCCAGCCTCCGCTCACTCTAGCCTGCAGGGCGCCATTCATTCAAGCCGCTGTGTGTTTCGTTGTGAAAGCGAAACTACTTTGTTTGG